>NC_136732.1:10426500-10669000 GCF_936440315.1 Barbus barbus | reverse complement strand
TACAAACTTATCTTCCTTTATGTTTCCCTTTTGTATTTTGTTGATTTTTGAGAGAACAAAGACATTGATACAGGTTTGGAACTACTTGAGGGTGAGTAAATGATGACAGAATCCAACTATCCCTTAAAGTGCACTGCATTGTGGGACTTCCATGTCGTGTGTTTTGTTGTATAGGACTGTGGATGATTGGAGCAAAAAATAAAAAGTTCATTTTTGGCTCAAAATTCACTCTTTTTTTTTTCTTTTCTTTTTTTTGGAGAATTGAGAAGGGTTTTTTAAACCTAGACTTTTTTTCCAGTTATAAATTCAGAATTATGAAATTTAAATTTTTGCGAAACTTAAAAAGCATGTTCTATATAGTATGAATGTAATCAAAACATACTACATTCGTCATGTCTAGGGATCCACAGAATTTTCGGCCGTCGATAATTTTCTGCCGTAAATGGCGTTATTGATTTTTGGCCGAAAGAAAAAGGATGAAAATACAAACCGAAAGTATATGTCGTCTTGCCGCTTGTCCTCAGCGTTAAAATTGAACTCTGCTGCCTGCTTTCAATAAAAAAAATTCAATGTGGGATTATTTGATTGGTTTGTGGTTTTTCATTTCAGATTTGTTAAATTTCATGAAATTAAAAAGCCTGATATTAATACAATCAATTATACAAAAAGTGTTTTAAAAATAATATTTTTTTTTTTTTTTTTTTTGGGCCAAGTGCATACTGATGTTTTGATTTTGGCCCAGAAATTTCATTTCAGTGCATCCGTAGTCACGTCATTGTCAGTTGCAGCGTTTCACTGCAATATTTATTTTTTTTGACTACTATGAAATTGGACGTACTGCTCTTTGCACTGCCTACTATATAGTAAGGAATATTCAGATGCAGCCTAAAGCTTTGTCTCCTGTGCATAGTACTTATGGTGTATATGGTGCACTAGTTTGCACTAGGGCATACTGGTGTTGTCATAACTGTTGCCTCATACACATCACTGTGGTTAGCGTTTGGTAACTTTTGCTGGTTTGTTTTTCTTTTTTCGATTGTGAAAGAAAGGTAGTCAACCACACCTTCACTAACAGATATGCTTGTGTTTACATTCCCAGCTCTCAATTCAGCTGTGTTTATCCCGAAGTATCTGCAGCGACCAGATGTATCTCCTTCTGAGCGATCTGTTGTGGCTGCTGTAGTTTGAGCAGGTGGTCTAACAAGGTCTCTCTCTCTCTGGAGTTGGTAGTAGTGTGATTTGATTGTACCAAGTGCATGTCTAGGACAAGTGTCCCCTTTGGATCTCTCATACGATGTATAGCTTCAGTGACAGATGAAGGAGTCAGAGAGGTCTGCTTTTAACCTTCTGATCTCATTCTGTGATAACATTAGGACCGAGAGCAGCCAGGGACGGCTAAAGCTTGCATGCTGTGAAAATATCCACATGTTGACCAGCCGTCGGCTGTGCTTTAGTCTCATGAAGCTAGCCGTTTGATAGTCTCATCTAGATTTAGCTTATTTTGGTAGCTTATAAACATGTTTCCACGGCCTTCGGTGAGTGTGTTGCATTCGTTGCATCTCGTGCATCTTTGACAAACACAAGTGACATGCTGTTGTGGTAGTAAAACCAAAGGGACAAAAACATGAATTAAACAGTGAAACTGTTACCTAGTTACGGTGGTAAACAGCTGTTGCTAGTACTCAGTGTTACTCACCATGCAAACCTATCGCAAGTCAGAACCAAGCCATCAAACCAAGCGAGAAAACGGCACCGGTGACATTTTCGAGTGTTTGTTGCTATTCTCAGAGCGGTCTCCACATTACAGTGCTGCGTGGAACAAAGTGAGTGTGATTCGCTCTAGCAGCTTCTGTGTGTATTCTCCATTTGTCTCTGTCCCTTTCTGCTCATCGCTGACCTGGTTTATTGTGAGCGTGCCGTGTGTTGGTGAGATGGTTCTCTGTGGGCTTGTTCTGCACCTGCTTATTCCCACTGGAGCAGCAGAAATCATTTGCAGAGAGGCTGGATATGACACTCTGGCTGTGTCAACTTAGCGGGCTGCCTGCTAGAAATGGACAATCACAACAACTGTCAATTGTTTTCGTTGATATTGTAATCATGCTTGTAATTTACATGATAATACCTTTGTGGGCCAACTGAACGCTGTATTATTTATCTAGCCTACACATCAAAAACAAGATGAAACGTGTTTAAATTGGTGTATTGCAGTTTTATGCATTATTAAATCAAGACGGCGACTTAACAACTTCTCATTGGTCCTGCTAGCTTGATTAACAGAAGTGTTATTAAACAAGGCAAGAATTTGTATTTAGAAATTGACAGTGTAACAGTATTATAATTACTGACTGCAGGCCCAAAATAGGGTTGCATTTAAAGTTGCTTGCCAAAATTTTGTGAAATCCACATGTAGGTAAAAATTTCTCAATGCATATTTCATATCGGTTCAATGTAATTTCACCACTTTGACCAACAGAAAGCTGCTTTGTTCAAAAGTTGCATCATGCATCACTCTGCTGTTGAGCATGGACCTTTTTTTTTTCTGTGTAACTTCAAAAATGTGGCCATATGTTCATTCTGCACACAGTTCAGACTCTCATGAATGATTTATACCTCGTCTAGTCTTTATTGATTACAATAGGATTGTTCTAGATTTTTTCCACATTGCTTCCAGTGTATTTACAGTGTGGCCTACATGTGACATGTAACAAATTGATTCCAATAATGATTCCAGATTATCCCTGATTCTTTTCGCTTTGGTTTTTAAAGATTTTTGAATGTTGAGTGAATATAATTCTATCAGTCAATCAGACGGCTGTTGCATTGTTCAACAGAAATGTCTGTGATTGGTTACAGTGGAAAAACATGATGTAGCCTACGTAGAAAAGTTTGGAGCAATGAGATTAAATCTAAATATGTGACCCTTGACCACAAAACCAGTCATAAGGGTCAATTTTTAGAAATTGATACATCATCTGAAAGCTGAATAAACAAGCTTTTCATTGATGTATGGTTTGTTAGGACAATATTTGGCTGAGATACAATTATTTGAAAATCTGGAATCTGAGGGTGCAAAAAAATCCAAATATTGAGAAAATCGCCTTTAAAGTTGTTCAAATTAAGTTCCTAGCAATGCATATTACTAATCAGAAATTAAGTTTTGATATATAACCTTTCTGCACAGTCCACATAATGACTTCTGCAAAGAGTTAATATGCATATGCACAAGAATTTACTTCATATCAGAATGACTTTCAAAGATTAAATCTTCTGAACATCCAGATCCAGCGACTAAAATTTCCACTGGGAAGCACATTGTTATAACCTGGAAATTGTGTGCCAGACCAATGTAAACCTTTCAACACCTGATTCCTAGAAATCCTAGCCAATCAGTGTAGAGCTTTCAAATTTTTCGGGAGCTGCTGGCTAGGGGTCGACCGATATGGAGTATTACAGATCAAGTAGACCCTTATTTTGAACCTTGTGTAAAATGAAAATTAATGTCAAAATTAAGAATAACGAGGACTCTGACAAAAACTCTCTTTAAATACTCTTAAATAATTTTATCAGCAAAACTGTTTTGAATATTACCGACACCGATAACCATAAAAATGCTTCATAACGGCACCGATAATCTGCCAGGCCGATAATCAGTCGACCCCTACTGTTGGCCAGCTTTCTGTGCAATATGCATCAGAAAGTGAGCAAATGATCCAATATTACCCTATCTTGGATGGGTAGCTCACCACTGTCACAAGCTGGCCTGTGTGTATTATTTAGCTGTTCACCTCAGGATAGACTCATTGTTAGTGCGGATGCCAGGTTGAGGAAGCCTCCTTTAGCAGTCAGTGCCAGCGTTAACACAATACAGATGCTCTGAGGTACAAGCGAGCGTTGTTTAGAGCCATAACCATGTGTGCAGTAGGAAATGAGCAATAGTCGAACAACAGTCTCCTTACACATGACAGTGTTTGGGTGAGGGACGGAGAAGATCTGATGACAAAGAACTCTGTGGTTCTGTAGCAGCGGGAACAATGGCGGATTGGCGAGTTCATCTTGATATGTGTGTCACGTCAAGCCGCAGACATTCCTGCACTCGCCGTGGCTGTTGTTAAACAAAACGAGAGAGCAGGAGAAAGACCGATAAAGACAGAAGAGGGGGAAGGGGCCAGACGGGGGAAGAGAGAGCTCACTGAGGGAAATGTTACCAGACGAGGGGTTGAGCGAGAGAACGTCAGACACACATGTGTTGGGCAATATTTTGACTGTATGTTGAGTTCAGAGAAGCACTGAACATGTGAATCATTGTCAAGTCATATTCTGAAACCGTTTTAAAATGATAGTCTACTCTTAAATGGGCCATTTACATGACACTATTTTTTCACCCCAAATCTAAGCGTTAATTTGAGATAGATTAGTAATTAATGCATGGACCTTTTTCACATGCATTAAAGTGGAAGTCATCATGGTGTAACTTCAATATTAGTAAATGGTAACTACAACAAATGTTTGTTTGTTTTGCATTTCAATTTGCATAAGAAATAATACCATTCCACCATAAACTTTCCAAAAGAGGGAAAAAAAATCGGGAAATTGATTATGTTGGTCAGAAGAGAGAAAAATTACCAGTTTCCTCAGCCATTGTATTAGAAACAGTCATGCAGGAGCTGTAACTAGCTTTCTGTAATTCCAGTGTAATATAATTCAAAGTTTAGAGTTATAAATATACATTAATTAAAAAAAGATGATTTTTTTTTATTTAACAGTATTAATAATTGTGATAAACACTTCATAGTCTGTTAAAAGGCTCCATTTGTTTGCATACTGTTTGAAAAAAAAATTAGTTTTTTTTTTTTTTTTTAAGTAAAAAAGGTCATAATGTTACAATTACAGCTGTCCTGATATCATAATAAAGGAAGAAGCTTCAAAATTATGTTTAAAAAATCTTGAGAAGAAAACCATATTCTTTGGCATACATTTTTATTATCAAACACTAAACCTTTTGTTAAATTATTAATAAAGAAATATATAAATGAGTATTTAAAAACATTTTGTCTTCTAAATCAAATGTGGTGCAACCCAGCAGAAGAAAAAAGTCATAAAACAGGAAATTATGTCTATAAGTGTTGTAGTACGAGATAATAAAATATCAGATTAAGTCAAGGTTAGTTCAGGTAAAATGTCATGTGGTGCGACTCCACAAAAAATGTGATGTGATATTAATTGATTAAATACAATTTTTAGGGCTCGTCTGTGCAAAATATAGCAATGTGTTGTTTAGTATGTTGCAGTTTGTGGTTGCTAAGGTATTTTGGGTGGATGCTTAAGTTCTGAAATATTTGTATGCGTTTTTCTTTTTTTATGTATTTATTTACAGTGACTCCTTCACTGTAAATCTATTTTTGCTCCATTTATCATCCACTAGACTCAGATCTCCTCAAAAGCTGCACAATATGCGGCATCATTAATTTCAGATGCACAAAAGTCTTTGTGTATTTTCCACTCTGTATCTGTATTTCTGTATCGCTGAGCCTGCATAGTGTATTAATTCCTAGAATCCTGCACAGATTGCATGAGAGTTTAGAAACCCTCATTTAGATGGCAGAGTGCTTGGACTGGTTGACCCGCGCCCATCACAGTCAGGGAGCCGTTTCCAAACCAGAGTTGTTCTGCTCATTCATGTTGTAACACAGATCCCTCCAGCTTATCCCCATCTCTTTCTCTCTCTCTCTTTCCGCAGACGGCTCTGAGCTCCTTTTTCCAGGAGGCCAACATCCCCAGTCATCACCAGATGGTAAGTGTGCTTAATTTGGAGACAGAAGGAAAAAGAGCAGCGCTGTGTTCAGCATCCTGTCATTGTCATCAGGCAATATAGCATCTGAGAGAATAATGAGGGGCTGGACTTCCTGAAGGCCACAGATATTATTAAAGAGCCTGAAATACAGTTATCATGCTAGTCAGGGCTTCTTAGAAACAGTCCGAATGGTTTTTCATGCCCAGATTCCAGCATCACTCTGACTCTCAGATGAAATCTGACGTCATATACAGGGCAATTTCTGGATGAGTTGATTTCGCTACACAGTTTCAGTAAATGGTCTTAGTCAACTCGGAATGAAGTTTTGAATTGTTTGTATTTGCGCTGGATCGTTCTTTCTTTCTTTTATGAATAAATACTATTAAAGCAAATGCAATATGGAGAATATTATACTGCCATACTAGTTATATCTAGCCAAATTCAAAGCATTGCATATATACTTTCAGGCTGAGGCAATCCCAGAATGTTTGTTGTTAACTGAAACCATTAAAAACATTTTTGTTAATTGAAATAAAGTTGAAAAACTTCAAGAAAAATTAGAAACGTTGCCTTGGCAACTGGCAAGTAACTGATACATGTGAATAAGTTACTAATTGAAATAATAGTAAAACTGTAATAAAAGTAAAACTATTCAGAAATATGTATTTTGAACACACAACGTGTGTGTGTGTGTGTATGCATTATTACTTTATTTATAAATGACAAAACACAACAAAATTATAAAAAATTCTACTGAAAATTAATTTCAATTTCAATTAAACCTGGAAATATAAAAATAAAGTACCTTCAAATATGAATTAAAAATTATAATAGTATGTAAATAAATCTAAAATAACACTGATTGCGACAAACATATTGCTAATAAACAAGACCAAGCAAGCCGATTATCATTGTAATAAAAATATTAAAAATTACAATGTTTATGTGCACTGTAAAATATCATGGTATTAGCTTCAGCAACATATCAAAATACTAAAGTCTCACATGTTTGATACAATAGCACCATTTGTGTGTCTTGTGAAGTTGCAGCCTATGTAGAGCATTTTGAATCTGTTATTTCACTTTATTGTTCAAAAACAGCTAGATGGAGCACAAAGAGATGCTTGTTACTATTTTTAACTTGCCAACTGTCTTTATGAACACTTATGATGCCAAACTCTGGGGGGAAAAGGGCTATGTGACGCAATGACCTAAGAATTTAGATGACTGTAGCATCGATGCTTTAAAGGGGCTGAATTTAAGAACTCCGGGTTTTAACATGCTGACAGTTTCATCCCCTTTTAAGCAGTCTGGGACGAATAGACTAGTCGAGTGTCAGAGATTCTTCTACAGTCTAAACATCTCCCAGCCGTGACTCCCACTCATGTGTCCACATCCTGTCTTCCTGGATATGTAGCCTCATAAATCAGCAATTTGAAGATGTGCTGGACAAAACCCTCAGTGATAGGAGCTGACCAGCCGTTGACCGTTCGATCAGTCATGTGCTCTGGGGCTTGATGAAGGGATTTTTCAGACACGCAGCTGTTTTTGAACTTCATCAGACGGCTAAAACACGCGCTGTTCGTCAGTCTGCTGAGGGTTATGCAATCCGTTTTTCTTCTCACAAAACCAGTCCCCGTGTACAAGCCGCGATATGATTCTTGCTGCATTTTAAAAGATTGACGTCAGCCTCCACCCAAGACATGTGCGTTCCTGAATCTGTGTGTGTGTGTTTTTCTCTCTGACTGTATGTGAGGGGAGTGTGTTTGAGAGAGGCAGAGGCAGGAAGTCTATCTGTGTTTGTTTTGATTTTGAGAGCAGCCATTACATCATGCAGCTGGAGACCATATATGGGCAAATGGGCGGAGCAAAGACAAGAGCAGGATCTGATTGGATCAGAAGCGCATGCGTGTATGATATAGATGCAGTCAACAATGAAGTCATTTATAAACACATGGGACCCATATCCTGAGGGCCGCAGATGCACATGCTTACGAGTCACTTCCGTTTTGTTCTCCACACAAAATAAATAAATAATATACACGTGTTATTTTTATCTTAAGTAGACTGTTCGTATCTTTTTCTGTTTTTAAAGATTTGCTTGAATAATTTATTTTCCTTCTGAAGGAATAATTTGAAAAATTTTCATATTAAGCCATCAATATACACATTTTACAAATAATTTATATAATAGTTTCCTGAGAATTACAAAATATTTATTTCTGCTAAATTGGGTGGGTTAGTCAGGTTTTGTAGTTATTTGATGAATGCCAGTTATGTTTATCTGAATTTCCATTAAGAAGAATATTCATAAGAACAGTTTTCGATATAAAATGTAGTTTTTCCACAGTATTTATGTTTAATAATTCCAATAAATGACTATTGTTAATGTAATGCAAAATGAATCAGAACAAACAACATAAGACATACAATACAGTTTAATAGTTAGATTAGCATTAAAGTTAAATAAACATTTACATAATGACTGTTTGTTGTCAAATTACAACATGGTGTGAATGCAAAACTTTCAAAAAGGTAGGTGGATGCATTAAAACCACTAAAAGAAAAGTCTGACTTTAGAATTATGTAAACATTGAATTGATGCTAATAGATTTGTGTTTGGTCTAGTCCTGTCACAATGTTCTAAATAGAACAGAGACAATATATATACGTTCTTACTTGCCATTTATTTGTGGAATTTACTAGCAATTTCTGAGTGAAATTTTTTTTTAAGTTAATCCCACACCATATTTTCCAGTGTTCGAGGTCTGTAGTCAGATCAGCTGTGGCAGTAGGGCCCAAAGTCACGAGTCTGGACCTGTCTTCCTGTAGAGGAACCTGCTGAACTAGGCTGCCCCCTCTTCTCGGCAGCGCTGGGCCTGTTATTGGTACACGTCTGCTTTGACTCTCTCGAGGCGGTGCAGGGCGCCACAGAAAGTCCCGCGGGCTTCAAACCAGTCCTCTGAGCTCCTTGCTGGGCCCAGCGCACACTGTTTTGACTGTCCTTGAAAAGAGAGTCACGTAGCAAAACACTCCACCCTCCGCCAGCCTGCGCAGTTTAAACCGCTCGCTGAAGCCTGTAAACATTCATGCTGTTCGTCAGCGTAAATCATACATTTACTGCACTGTAACAAAAATACAAGCTACACGTTACTGCTTTTACTGAGAATCGGCCCAGTTAACTTCCATTTGTGACATTATCGCTTGACTTGTATTGAATCTGGAACATTCCTTTATTATCTGCGATCTCTGTCAAGACTATTTGAAACATCATAAATCTTCATGCAATCTTCTCAGAGTTTTTAATGTTTCCATGTTGGTTTTACCATAATTGTCAGATTCCAACTTGTATAAAGCATTCACGTCTTCATAGAACCCGTAATTACAATTTACAAACTCTGAATTTTCAGACTTGAAACATTCAGAATGTTTTCAGGAGGAAAATATAGTTGGTCATAATATAAAATGGATTTTAATGTAAAATGTAGTTAAATAGTATATTAAAATTAGTATGTTATAACATTTAGTAACATATAAATGTTACTTGAAATAAAAAATAAATAAATTAAAACTATTTTATTTCAGCTAGTTTCCAAGATAATATTTCTTGATGTACTAAAATAACTTAAACTAAAACTGAAATAAAAATGAATAAGAACTGTACCGGCAACTTATGAATGACAAAAACATACAACAAAATGACTAAATCTTCAACCAAAATGAAAATGGAAAATATAACACACAAAAGTTCAAAATATTATTAAAACACTGACCCGTTCACACCAAGAGCGATAGCTATAAAGATATGGTTCTAAAAATCGTTCTCAATATTAAAGAATAGCAGAGTCCACTCCACAGCTATAACGATAAAGACACAGAAACGATATCGTTGGAATCACTTTCAGAACGATTATTTCCTGCTGATGAACGATAAAAACATTGACACCCAATCAAAATCCATCCTGCCATAACGAGCTTGAGAAATTAAAGCGGCAGATGAGCGTGCGCTTAGAAGAAACAGACGATATCGTTCGCTGGTGTGGACGCTAATATCGTTATCTTTATAGTTATCGTTCTTGGTGTGAACGGGGATTAACATAGAGTTAGATATTCTGCTAAAACTGCTTCATTTATAAGTTTTATTAAGAAGGCATTTGCAAAACAACTGTAACTTGCTTAAATGTGTTTTCGTCTATTGATTACTCAACTTTTTTTGTAATTGTACAAATTCCGGTATTTTCGTTCAACGCCACTATTTGTGGGGAAAATAGCTCATTACAGGAAAGAACTACATTATTTTGAAAATGGCTGATATGCTAATTTACTTAGCGGTGTTATTACCTTTTAACAAGTAACGAGGTATACACTGAGTGATTGTGAAATGGCCAGCGGATACAGAAACATAAATCAAAATACAGGGTGTTGCTTCAGTGAGTGTAGTTCAGCTGTGTTTTTCCAGACGCTGTGTTGATGTGAACACTGAGGAGGATGAAGATGTGACCTTTGAGAGTGTTTATATCCGCACTGAAGCTGCTGTCTGGATGACCTACTTAACAGACGGATGTGTGTTTGTCCCTTTGACCGGCATCAGAGCTGCTCCACCGAAATAAAACTTAATAAACTCTTCCTGCTCTTATATCAGTCACCTGATCTGTGTGTGTGTGTGTGTGTGTGTGTGTGTGTGTGTGTGTGTGGTGGTTATTAAAGGAGCTGTTATCAGGAGCTGAAACTGCTGTCAATTATGTGGCCTACTTTTCCTTCATAACACACGAATGGCAGAGAGAGGCTGAGAGCTCCTGTGCAAACGAATCTCACGCTTTATGGGAATCATGGGACTGATGCTCAGCACAGTGTTGTTCAGTCTGTTGTGCAGCGAACACATCCTTTTAAGATCTCATCTGTAGCTGACATATGCATCTGTGTGTGATATAATTATAAACCTCACATGGGACATACTGTGAGGCTACTATTATATTATGTCGTTCACATATTGTAATGTAGCACAAACTGCCCTTTTCAGACCACTTGTGGAAAACTTCATTTTCATTATGTAGAGGTTGTCCAGTCAGTCATGAAAGCAATTAAAGTACAGGAAGCCATCCTGTTTATTATTAAGGGTCAGAGGCTGAGATGCCATGCACCAAAAACAATCTTGTTTCACAAGTAACCTTGACTAACATAAGACATATCTGCCCTTACATGGGTCAATAATGTGACTTATCTGTTCATTTTATTCAAATATAATTCATACACATGATCACCTTGAATGCACCATGTGCATATGTTAATTTCTCTATTACAATTCGTTTTGACATTTCAATTAAAATTGATAATGATTCAGCTGTCCCGAAATAACAGCGAAAAGCCTTATTAAAAAACTAGTTCTTCAAAAGATGTTGTTTGGCATAACCTTTTAGTAGTTTTTCTTAGAAATAACATTTTTGTTTTTAAGGTAAACAAATATGTATTTAAAGTCTTAAGGCTAGATTAATCTGAAAACGCATAATCCAAGTCATATTTTAACAAAACTGCTTATTAATATTTGGACAGACGTTTATCCACCAAGTAAAAATCATGTGGTGTGACCAGCATGCATTAACAAAAAAACTAACAAAAAACAGGGAAAGATACAGACCTTTATGACTCTGTTTGAGTTTCTTCAAATATTTGTATATAAATAATTATTATCAGCTCAAGGTTAGTTCAGGTTGTAAAATATCATTTGGTGAAAATCCCTAAAAATAATTATATTTATGCATTCATAATATTTGATATAAAAAGCATTTATTTATTATTTTAACAGTATGGTGTAAGGAAAATGTTATTACTTTTTATTTGTTGATTTATCATATGACATTTTTAGGTATTAAATTAAAACATTACTTGAAAATAGTGTCATTTTTAAAACCATAAGAAACCAATATAGCAGTATATACCATATGAATACAGAGTAGTCACATTTAATAAAATTTTATTTTGGTATTTTCCCTTTTGATTTTTTTATAGTAATTTTCTGTGTAGTCATTTTTATATATATATGTATATGTGTATATATATGTTCCTTCTGTTTTTTTTTTTGTTTTTTAATCTATTGTTATCTAACTAACATAGTATCAAATTAACTGAGCTGTTTTTGTTTGTGTGCAGATGTGCACTCCACGCAACACTCCCGCTACGCCGCCCAACTTCCCCGACGCCATCACTATGTTCTCCAAGCTGCGGACGTCTGAATGTACGGGCGGCAGTGGAGCCGGCGCTTCAGCCCAGGTGTCTATGACGTGTTCTCCTCCTCCCCACTCCTCAGCACAGGGATTCGGCTCTTTCTGGGCCTCCTCGCCCCCCAACCACCAGCCTGTCTGGCTGCCACCGTCCTCTCCCACAGGCCACCACGCGCTCCATCACCACCACCATCACATGCACCAGCCGCCCATGTGGCCGCCTGTCTCCCAGCCCGCCAACGGCCAGCAGACGCCCGTCATTTCAGCCCTGCACGGCCAGAGATGAGACTCTGCGGCGGGGAGACGCGGGGAGGGCCGGAGGTGTAAATTGGGGTGAGGATACACAGTTTAACGGGGTGGGAATATACTCACTGAGACTTTGGATGGCGAAGGGGGAAAGACGTGGTACTCTTTCTTTCAATTTTCTAAAGATGAACAATCTCTCTTCTTTCGGAGATCTCGTTTTGAGCTTTTACCTATTGTCGATTTAATTTCTGTCCAAACCTGGGAAGAACCACTATGAGAAAAAAAAATGATGGACGTTATTAAGAGGTGTTAGAGTCCCAAAGAAGCCTCTTTTGTTTCATTATCCAACAGCGAAAGAAAGCCACGGAGTCGTCGGCAGTGGCCGATCAGGACGAATGTGTGTGTGTGTGTGAATCTTCGTTCGTTCGACATATTCGGACTCTCTCCTTCTTTATAGCGCTGTGTCGGCAACACGCACTCGCAATAAAACGGCTGACAAACAATAAGACTGAATCACATATCATGGTGGTCGTGCCGTTCTGCATCCCAGGAAGCATCAGGAGGATGTTTCTGTAGAACTAGTGTCTGAGTTCTTAACAGAGCCTGTTATGAGATGATTAATCACCTTTTATTTGTTCGAAATGCACATTTTCAACTGTGTTGAGTTGAATTTATTCAGAATCAACAAAAACTATTGGTCCAGATATTAATGGAAAAATCAGGAAGCGTTTGCAATAATCCTGGTTAGAAAGTTTATTCTTGTTTGATAAATTCGCAAGTTTTAGCATGTTTGTGGTTAAATCAGGAAAGCTTGTTGTGTTTAAACTAAACTCGTCATGGAGGAATATAGACTAGAGTTAAAAAAAAAGTGTTTTTTGTTTGTTTTTTCCACCCCCAAGAACTAAAAATGCTAGCAGACTGTTGTGAAGGCCTGAGCGGTCTGATGTTTGGAGGTCCAGCACAGCCGGCGTAGTAAAGCTCAGCTCCACCTACCTCAGCTCCAGCCGTGGCCTGATCCTACCTCCGGCGGCTGAATGGGCTCTCTGTGTGAGCTGCTGCGACCGAGGGCTCAAATACCTCACGCTCCCTGCCAAACGCGCTGTGTGAAAGCAATGAGACGTCTCCGTGGACTAGGACTGATCTGGTATCACATATTGGCGTTTGTGTTGTACTGATTATAATGTAATCGAGCGGGAAGGCTAACCCTAGACATTGATTGGCAGTGGTTTTCTGAGATGACGTGTTTCTTTAGTTTCGCATGATGTCACCTTCCCTTCATTCGTTCATCTTAGACAATCACTTTTGCCGTCTTGCGGTTTGAATATGGACCTCAGTCAGGCTGGACACCACATTTAATGAGAAGCGACTGTAAACGAGACTCTGAGGAGACAAATGTAAAAAAAAATTCAACATCGTTCTGTTACATCAGTTGTTTAGTTGATGAAACATGCCCCAAAAACTTTTTGGTTTTGGTCAAAATTACTATGTGAATTATTCATAGCAATTAAGCAATATTGCATAAATTTAAATTTCAGTTTAAGCAAGAATGGATCAATGAACAATGCACACAGGAATTTTTGTTCATAAATAAGGCAAATAGTTAAATTATTTTGTCATTTATTGCGGTGAATTAAATAGTCGCAGATTTTGCCAAATATTTATTTGTGAACCATTTACACATTCTTAGTTAAATTGTCATTATATAGATAACTAAAAAACAAAGAAATCCATTCTCTGTTAAATCAACGCTATCTCATGACTAATTCGTATGTATTTTACAAGGTGGCTAATTTGTACGATTTTCGTATGATGTTGTTTGATTTCTGAGGGGTAGGGGTGGTCATTCATACGAAATCCTACAAATTTGCGATTTTTCACAAAACGTAGAAATTTGTGCGAGTGAGGTTGTATGAATTTTTATAAATTAGCCACCTAGTAAAATATATACGAATTGGCGTGAGATCGGGTTGGTTAAATTGTACCGATGAGCTGAAATGCAAAGAAAACAATTGTGAACTATTTACTAAACTGTTAATTTTACCCAAATTCATCTTGCTTGCGTTTGTTCATGATTTAAACGTGACTGAATTTACAAACTATTTGTACATTCTCAAATACATAGTTGCGTTCAATTTAAGCGCATACAGAATGAATTTGCCAATCTCTACAAAACCATACTTTTGTAAATTTTCATATAACTTAAACACAACCATAACGAATTTGTGCGCACAATTTGTAAACGCATTGTTAAATTGTACCATTGAACTTAAATGCAAAATTTTTTTTTTTTTACGAATTCATTCTGCTTGCGTTTAAGTTCTTTTAATCGTGACTGGATTTATGAACTTTTTGTACGTTTTCTGATAAATCATCGCTTTAATTTTAAGCGCATACAGAAGGCAAATGTTCATAAATCCGAGCTTGTGTAAATTTTCGTGATAAAATACATCTGTTTGTTCTGCTCCTTGTTTACGAAACTACGTCCACTGAATAAACTCACAGCTTCCTTCAGTTGTACCAAACTAAATATGGTGTCTAATTCTAACTCTGGTTTATTTTAAGCATTAGCCATTTTGATTTAATCATAGATGGCTACGTGATCATTCAGCTTCTGTTTTGGCCCAGAAAATGCATGTGAAATGCGAAAAGCACTCTTGGTTTTGGAAAACGCCACTAGAACGATTATTGTTTGGTCTTCCGCCACATCTGGTGGCTGTTGTTTGCTGTGTAGAAAGAAACCTAGCATGTTGGTCTCCAAAGGTTGACAATAAATGTTTTGTAGCCATCTGGGCAGTAGGTCATTCCTGCGAAGATGATTTCTGTTGAAGTTGCGCAGGAGATGCGAGTCTGAAGTCAACGGCGGTGGCTCTGATGTCAGTGTCTGGAGTTTGTCTGACCAGTGCCTTGTGATCTTTGAAGTGTCTCCATTTTATTCAGCTGTCGCTCGGTTGGATTCCCATAGCAACAGGGCCAATACTCTCAAATGTCATTCTCTGGAGCGCTGAAAGGCACAAGCATTGATTATTTGAACCGTTGCGCTGCCGTAGGTCTCAGATCTCAGACTGTCGTGATTCAGTTCTTCGGGGACGTGTCTGTTTACACTGCGGTTGTGATGATCAACATACGCCGCTCGTGAGTCATCGAGAGGCAGGAAGACTGACCAGTTCCTTCATCAAGAAAACAAATTCGTTAGCGAACAACCTTTTATATCGATTTCCCTCCTGTGCGGTTTGTTCTTTTCCCTTGTTGAGATTTCTATTTATATGACAAAAAAAGCGAAGATCTGAAACCATTTTGAGGTCATTGTGTTTTTATTAAGGTCATAATAAATGATTTAATGACTAGTGTGGTTTGTGTGATTTGTCTTGAACTTGTAACAACTGTGGATTTCTTGCATGCAACAGCAACCCATTTCCGATAATAACAATTCTGTTTTGTAACTGTCTAGGTATGTTAACACACTCCAGCCGCTCGCTTAACAATCACACGATTGCACGACTGAAACTGGGACATCATTACACAATTTCACACGCTAGCAAGTGTTGATGCAAGCATAATGTCAGCCAAACATGACACCGTTAAGAACACTTATGACTTGCTTCTGAAGAACACAAAAGCAGATGTTTTGAAGAATGTTCTTTGCCATGCAGTGAAAGTTAATGCGGCTGAAACTCTGAAAAGGGAAATTACATTCGTAGAAGTAATGTTGCGTAAAAAGTCAATGCAACAGTTTATACAAGAATGGATCCATGATGTACACATGAACACATTTCTAACAAACATTCATAAATCTATCATTTTGTAACTGAATTTGTGTAAATTTGCACACATTTAAGTTGTTTACACTTAGTTAAATTGTCATATGTGTAACTTCAGAACAGAAATGTATACATGGTTTGTAAATCCATTCTCTGTAAAACTGTACCATTGAACTTAAACAATTTATCCAAATTCATTCTGCTCTCACATTCTTGGTTACATTTTCAGATTTTAAGCTCGAGCACAATGAAATTGTAAATGTTCATAAAACCATAATACATTACTTGATGGTTTATGAGAATAAGAAATACAATATTTTATCAAAATTTGGTAAATGAGATTTGAGAGATATGCTGTGGACAACTTTTGATTTATGACTTCAGAAGACTTTTATGGTGGTTTATTTGATATTATTTATTGTGCTTGACAGTGCCCAGTATCCGCCCCACATTCACTTTGTATAACACAAAGCATTTCTTTTTTTTACATTTTGCACTTAGTATCTTTGTTAAATTAATTTAAACTAAAATTCCATGAAAGAATCGGATTTTGGATCGGAATTACGTTGGGAGAACGTTGTCATTTCTGCATAAACCTATACAATTACATACATTACTGTCCTTGGTATAGTACCATGGTGTATATATCATCACCGTTATTTGATCTGTACCATATATTACCATTTTGCATCAGAATAATATCATTGCTCATTAATTACAATGTTTTTAAAATTACCTTGTCAGTATTTTGACAACCATATGGGATTTTTTTTCTCTCTCTCTCTCTCGATGAAACCCTGTATCAGTAATTTGGAAATGACGTCTTTGATGCGCTACAGGAAGTGTGTGGTCTGCACATGGTAAAATTGTACACTGTGTACCTTTGTATCTGTGACCTCAGATTGTTCTAAAAACTAAATCCAAATTGGAAATGGGGTGACGATGAAGCTAAATGCACAAGGTCGTGAAATGAGTCATTAGTCGCTCCAAACAAAACTTAAAACATCAGCATTTACATCACTTTAACGCAAGACCTCAATTACGCTTATGATACATTTTTTGTAAATTGACATACGTGTAAGATTCAGTGTGACTTGCAGACCTTCAAACTCATCACCAAACACCAATGACTTGTATAGACACTATATGGACAAAAGTATTGGGACACCCCCTTCTTTAGAACAGAAAAAGGCACTTCCAAAACTGTCAAAAATTATGGAAACATATATTTAAAAACTATATTTCCATCTCTGCGGCAACAGTTTTGGAAGTGTCTAAAATGACTGTACCCATATGTACAATCCATATTTGGTCTGCATTTAAAGTCACACCAGAGGTGTTCAGCTGGCTTTCTGCAGACCAGTCAAATTCGTCCACACTGACTCAATCAATCATTTCTTTTTGAACCGTGTCTTATAAACAGAGGCACTGTCATGTTAGAATAGAAAAGGGTCCTGACCAAACTGTTGCAATAAAACTAGAAGCACACAATTCACTAGAATATCATTATATGCTTAAACATTTTGGCAATATAGTGTATTTCCAACACCGCTGCATCACTGGAACAGATTATCACCATTAATACTTCAACGGAGTAATACATCTGACAGATATAATTGCTGTTTATTAAAGCAGTAGCTGTATGCTGTAAGAGGTAGATTTGAGGTGAAACAGACATTAATCTATTCCAGATACTTTGTACTGGTTTGAACTGATTGAAAATGTTCACCAACAAGTACTGGGTCAAATTCAGATCAACACTGCAAGAGAGTTTAGAATGTAAAAGTGAATTAATAATCACATTGGATGACAAACAATGTTTTGCATATTTAATATGACTGACGCTTTCGCAAAAAACATTTATTAAATCTTATATAGATATAAGATATTCTCAATATTACAGAGGCACCTTCTGTTTCTCATATATAGTCTGTGTTGCGCACTGCTGTAAACATTTCATTCAGACAATGGAGCGGCTCCTATTGGAAGATCTCTAGAGTGATGTCACCGGCTCCTCTTCTGATTGGTTGAGTTCTTTGTGGAGCTACAGTGCTTCTTTCGGCTCTGTGGTGGTGTCATGGAATGAGGTCTGAAGCGGGACGTCCTGGGAAAGGCAGTTCATAGAGGACAGGGGCCGGTCTTTCATCGAGGTGCTGGATGCTGTGGGAGTCGGGGGAGGGGGGTCAGAGTTCAAATGTTAAAGAGCATTCAAGTGTGAGTTACGATCACAACTGCATCACGTACAACTCGTGAACTGACAAACATGTGAGGCATCTGTCAGACACTTACAGAATGACTTAAAAACATCTCCTTTAAAGGGCCTTATGAAAGAGAAGTGTACTTGAATGTGCACATTTTATCTTTTAAAAAACTGTATTGGCAGATTATATCAAATAACTGAAATAAAATGAAAATGTTGTCATTAATTACTCACCCTCATGTCGTTCCAAACCTGTTAATCAAAACTCAAAATCTTTTGTGTTCCGAAGATGAACTGAGGTCTTATGGATTTGGAACGACATGAGGGTGAGTAATTAATAACAACATTTTCATGTTGGGGTTTCATTTTTCTAAAAACAAGAAACAGTTTAGCAACCTTAGCAAACACCACTGATCATTTCACACATGCTAACTCGGGAGCCGCCCAGAAAAACAGCCTGTCTTTGTTTACCACTGAATATTTTGACTCCTCTATTAGCTCAGGCATGGATAAGATATACACACAGGTCATAACCTGGCAAGCCTCAACTTGAACATAGCCAGGGTATTTCAAGTTCAAAGGTCAAGAGCAGCACCTTAGTGTTTGCAGCTCTTAAACACCGTTAGCCTTGTAACTAAAATAGGTTGCGTAGTAAACAGCCAGTGTTCATTTACAGCCAACTTTAATGGCTTTATTCTCATCTGCTGTGAGTGTGTTTAAGGTCAGCTCCTCATAACCCACCTGAGCGGCTGTGGTGAGTCTTGGCACTCTGTGGCCGTGTGGGACTTCCACGGCCAGCATCCACTCCACTGGACCTCTGGGACTGTGAACGGCTGACCTTGTCTTTGCTCTTCCAGTTGCCTGCAAGAGCATCAACGATTCGAATGGCAGACATGAGAACATTGACAGCAATTCATTCACTACATGGCACAAGCTGATTGGCCTCTGCTGATTCTGCAGTCAGTGAGCTGCTCGTTCAACATTTAAATAGTCTGGTTCAGAGTTCCTGCAGCATGCTATAGAGTTCCTCTGAAACCCTCCACCTCCCCCAGCACCACCTGTCCAAATCTGGCACAGGATTTAGGTATATACTGTATGAAGGGGTGAACATAAGTTTTTTAGTCTGGTTCTCATGAGAGCACCAGGTGATTTAGTTTGGTGCTCACACTTCACGTAGTGTGACCTATTAAATATAACTACTAACTAGTGCTGTCAATTGATTAAAAATTAACTAATTAATCCTGAAACTAATCGCGATTAATCCCACCTAACATTAAAGTTTTTAAATATAATTTAATATTGCAATAATTTCACATTCAATCTTCAAATGAATGTAGAAACAGTAGAAACAACATAAAGACAGTATATTTTTAATTTCTTTTTTATGACTGAAGGTAAGTCATTTGGGACAGGGCCTATCTCTGATACCAATACTACTGATGTCTCTAGGAAATTGTTATTTTTTCCCTAATATTTAACCATTGACTGACTATATGCAATGTTGACTATACTAACATTACTGTATAATTGACAGCTATCGATTTAAACTTTTATTAGACTTTAAAATATAACTTCTAATTTAAGTAAACTTAAAACAATCTTCACATAAACCCATTGTAATAAATGTCATATTTACCTGTGCCCTTCAGCAAGTACGAAATATACAGAAATTAAATAAAGTTATTATCAAACACTAACTTTTTTAAATTAAATTAAAAATAATTTAAAATAGTAATAGTAGTATTATTGCACTTAGATGATAAACAAAATAATAAAGTGTGATAATACTATCATATTTTAAATTAAAAAGCGAGTATTAAATAAAAATACAATTCTTATATAGTAGGCTTAAAATATAGATATGCCTATTCATGCAGCAGTAGACATAAACTTTTGTCTGACAAACCGTTATTACTATTTCTTAGTGAAGAAAACATACAGTTCACTCATGAATCTCTAGATGGCACAGACTAAAGGTCCAATCACATCATTCATTGCATGGCGCATGCTTGACTGCTGATTCTGCAGCCAATGAGATTGCTTGTTCAATATTTAAATAGTCTGGTTTAGAGCTCACTGTAAACTGGTCCTGCAGCACGCTATAGTGTTCCTCTGAGACTCTCCACCTCCCCCAGCACCACCTGTCTAGATTTATGAATGACTATTCATGCAGCAGCATATCGTACATGCTTACAGCAGCATATCGGTGTATCTATTGGCAGTAGCAAGTCCTTCAAGGCCAAATCAAGCTCAAATCAACATCAAAAAGCAAACAATATCAGAGTGTCAATTTCAATAATCTCTTAAATTATCAGATAATTTGAACATTTTATGACACGGCTTAGGTTATAAAATGTCATGTGGTCTAATTTCCCAAAAATGATATTCATGAATTACTGTAATTATATTTGTAGAAAAAAGTCTAGTAATAATAATAATATTATATATTATTATAATATATATATATATATATATATATATAAAATATATTATTATTCAAGGTGCAGGGAAAATATATTCTAGATGTATTACATTTTGCATGATGGTTCCACCTCATTTTTAGTCATTAAACTTCTGAAAAAGGTATAAAAGTTTTTTTTTGAAACCAGCATAAATACAAAGAGTACATTTCCAAGAACTTGGCACATGTTTTAAACTAGATTTGAAAAAGATTTGTCCTTTTCTTTGACCCACATTTGTTTTCCTGAAGAGAATTAAAACGCTTTTTCAGTCAAATTTACAACAAAATCAGAGAAATGTCAATGGTAAGAGACTGTGAGGACATTTTTTACGAGGCGATGGATTGCTCACTACATGAATCATTGACAAAAATGTAATTGAATCCGAAACAACGGTATAATGGTCTCATGGTAGGTCTGTCTGGAACGGTTTCTACATCATTGCTCCTCTGTGGAGATATTTTCTTCAAGAATGTGACTGTTGTGCTTTGTTTGGAAACAGCAACTTCTGACCTTCAACACTAGACTCGTTTTCTCATAAATCATCTCTTTACTGCATGGCATGGATAAGCTTTTTGTTTGCTCGGTCAAGCATGATATGGCTCATCTGCCAAGCAACTGTCTTTTGTTTGACTTTCAACCGTTTTCCTTTGATTTGGTGATACAACGAAGGGCTAGGTCTGAGACCAATTTTCCTCCAGGTCTGTTGTCCCTTCCAGATGGTTTCTCGTTGCTGCTCTGCTATTATGTAACACAGAAATGTTAGGTTCTTTCCAGCAAGCAACATTAAACTAGGCCCCCTACCAAGTCCAATCTCAAGCCCTACTGTTCTTCCTTCAGTCCAATTTTCCTCAGTCCTGAATAAAACGGCACCACAACCAACCACTCTACATAACTCTAAATCAAAGTTTCAGTAATCTTCTCTGTCTGCTACCAGGGAGCTCTTCTTCTCCCCCGTCGTCCACTGCGAGATAAGCAAAAAGTGGGTCAAGTGTGCAGATGGATATTATGATGCTATCATATTAACATGCGTTGCGTAACGAGTCGTGAGGGGAAGCATATTAGGGTTGTGAGCCCCTGTATAGACTTCAGTCTGGACGTTTTCCTGAACACGACAGAAGTTCCTACCATCAATGAACAGCTTACAGCTCCAGAATCAGTCATTCATGAGCTCAACTGTTCCAGATCTGGACCGAACAAACACAACGTTTCTTAGGGGAACGCAGTACTTTTGTAAGAGAATGTAAAAGATTGGCAAGCAAACAAAGTTTTTAGAGGGAACACAATATTTTTGAAAGAGAACGTAAAGGTTCATTAGGGAATGCAATACTTTTGCAAGAGAACACAAAAGTTGCAACGAAAAAGCATTGAAATACAATACGAAATATGCCTAAGGGGCTCCATACACTTCCATAACCAGTCCTCTCAAATTCATGATATTTCTATTTCTAGGTGCTCAAAAAATAATAATGTTATTGAGAAATCAATGAAGGTAAATGGACACTGAGGTGGAGCTTCACCATAAAGCACCATGAAAGATGTCTATGTAACTCGTGTGCTTTATTCCAAGTCTTCTGAAGAATTAGCATATGCAAAATTGAGATTTGAGAGCTACAGTGGAGAAGAAAGCTTGTTCATATGATTTCAGAATGCTTAAAATATTGCACAGAAATCATATGGACAATGCATGGTCAATAAAACAAAATAGCAGTATGCAGGTTTGGAACATTATGAGGGTGAGTAAATAATGACAGAACTCTCATGAACTTTTAAAGCTTTCATTACAGTAAATGGAGGCTTTATAAATGTTTAGAAGTGATGGGAATGGATACTGTGTCATACAGGATATAATGATGACCGAAATTGATGTCTAGGAAAACAGACATTTTTCCTATTTTGAGATTTCAGTTGTGATTATGAAACATGCCGAATCGTGCAGACCTTAATTTTTGGCCAAAGTTAACATACAAAGCTTGCTCTCATTATTCCCATCCTATAATTGAATCCATCACTATGGCAGGTGTTAGCCATACTGATTGTGTCATTTCTAACACAATAATCCCAAGCACACCACATACACAATGCAAGCGAGCAGCGAGAGTGTTACTTAATCCCATTGAAAACCTTTGGGAAATTCATAGCTTTGGGAGGAATTTAAGGAGGCTTTGCAAGAAATTAAGCATGATACATGCACAAAACTTACTGAGTAATGCCTAGGAGGATCAAAAACAATGGTGAACCAATGAAATATACTATAGTCAAAGTGTGCTTTATTTCCTGTGAGTTACTTGTAACTTGCATTTGCATAGTTAAACAAAACCCATATTTCATGATTGGCTGTCTCTGTGTTTTATTCTTCCCAATATAACACACTTCTCATAATTTGATGGTTTAATAAAACTTGTAAGGTCATTATTGTGCAAATATTCCCTCTGGCTATTACTGTGTGTGGAGGCATGTGTGACGCGTGATATTACCTTCTCGAGGAGAGATGGTGGGGAATTTTGTCTCAGAGAGTCTCAATGCTCTGCTGCTCATCCGGCCCTTGTAGACCTGTCCATCCAAACCCAAGATGTCCACCTCTGCTGCCTGAAGAAACACAGCTCACGGTCCATACATACTCACTGTTTATGACATTTTCAAAGGATTCTGTGGCAGACCTTTGTGGGCAATCCAGAGGACACGGGCCGATTCTCCTCTTCGCTCTGGATCAGATGGGTGATGTGCTGAAGGCGGGTGTAGCGGCGGCTGGGGTAGGTGAGGGTGTGGCTGCCCCCACAGTTACGGGACAGGTAACTGTAATCGGCCATTTCTGGGATCCTCTCACTGCACAACATACAATAAAACATCACTCAACGCTCTTAAAGGAATAGTTCACCCAAAAATGATAATTCTGTCATTAATTACTCACACTCGTTCCAAACCCATAAGACCTTTGTTTATCTTCAGAACACAAATTAAGATATTTTTTATGAAATCCGAAGGCTTTCTGACCCTCCATAGACAGCAAGGGTACTACCACGATCAAGACCCAGAAAGGTAGTACGGACATCGTTAAAATAGTCCGCATCAGTGGTTCAAAGATATACACTATGCACTTAGGCACTATGTACTCATCCATATAGGATATGAATTATATAAGGTTATTTTGTGATTCATAATTAGAGTTTGATAGCCCTTCCTCCTTCGCTACATAATTAAAGCTGCGACAGTTGAGTGCATGAAGTGTCCAACATTCCACACTTTTTTTGGGGGTTATTTAAGTGCACTTTTTATTTTTGCAATTTTCAGTGTGAACAGACTACTCGCACTATTTATACTCCAAAACGTCATAGAATAGTGCATAAGTACGCGATATGGGATGTACCTGTTGAACTATCCCTTTAAAAAGATTCCATAAAGGGGTTTTCTGTTTCCCCAGAGAACCTTTCAGTGATTAGTTCTTAAAAGAACCATTTTTTCTTTAGTGTAAAGAACATTTATTCACTATAAAGAACCTTTAATGCAATGGAAGGTTTCCATGGATGTTGAAGGTTCTTCATGGAGCCATCAAAGCCGATAAAGAACCTTTATTCTGAAGGATATATGAGAGTTTTAAAATATACATTTTCTCTAGATATCTGTGGCTCTGTAAAACTGACATCTACCTAAGAAAGCTTTGCTTTGTGTGTCACGAGTCTAACTCACTGCTTGCTCATGGTCCGACTGCTGCTCCTCTTTGCTGGACCCAGGTTGGGCCGGTAGCGGGTCCGTGAAATTTCTTGCAGACCCTGGCTGTATGGGAGATTTGGGGTCCTTGATTTGGGACACTGACTGGGCTCTTGATCTATCTGCCTGCATATTAAAACGTGGCTATGCTCTTCCTGCGCCGAGCCTCTGTCAAAACAAGCCATCTTAAAGTTATCCTGTTTAGTACCTGGTTCCAGGCTGAGACAAATAAATTTGACTTGATATTTTGGATCGAGTAAAATAATAAATATTTTATGGAAATATAAATAATAAATATAAATAGGTAATAAATATTTATTCTGATAATGACTTAATATTTACTCTATGCTATTCCACCCTAAAACTGACTTATTGCTATAAACTACAATACTATAACCTTGAACATGTAAAGCATACTTCAATAGGCTTTTCTCTTAAGTATATCTTGATGAAAGGATTAAGAACATGAATAGTCCAAATATAAATATAGACTTTCTGTGGATGTTCTTGCTAGAAAAAGTGTGCTGGTGTGATTTTATTCTTAACAAGAAATGCCACCTGTTTTGATATTTTGTTATATTACACAAAGAGCTGATACATTTTTAAGCGTGTCCAAATACTTTCTGTTAGTTTCTCAAACACTGTCCTAAAATACAAAAGTTTTTGTACATGCAGAACAACAAGATATACTGTGGAGCAAGTTTGGGTTGTGATTCCCCCTGCTGGACAAGCACAGTAAAAGCTGCAGGGGGATGTGTCTCACCTCCTGCAGTGCTGTCGCACCTGCTCCAGCTCATACACAGTGTAGGGCCGGCTGGACTTGTGAGGGGGCAGTCCTGGGGCAGAGGGCAGAGTCACCAAGTTCCTGTGAAAACAACTGAGATTGTGAGAGACGTTACTATTGTGTTTACAAGGATATCTAATGATTACACTGACAAGTGACACAGGCTAGTCTTAGAAAAGTGAAATTGCACTCATCTTTTTATTGTGCTTTCATATGCCCTTTTGTTGTTTTATAGTTTTATCGTCATCACATTGTTGTCAACTAGCCTCCTGCATTTTGACCACACCACACTGACTAATATCTCAACCAAACTTTGCTTTACTGCTTATAAAAAACATAGACATCTTTCAAATGCACCCAGGGTTATTAAACTAATTAAAACCATGAAAAACACATTTGTTATTTATAAAATAAATTAAACTAAATGTTAACTCAAAAAAAGGTAACTTTTTTATGTATTTTTAAATACCTTTAATACATTTTGACAAATGTATTAATGCTGATGTTACAACTGTTCATTGTTAGTTCATGTTAGCTCAGGTTCATTAAATAAAATTTGATTTGAATAATGTATTAGTAAATGTTGAAATTAACATGACCTAATATTAATGCATGCTTTACAAGTATTTTTCTTAGTTGTCATATTATCTAATGTAGTTAACTAGTGTTAACAAATGAAACCTTACTGTAAAGTGTTACCAAAAAGTGTCATGTCAGTTGTCCTTTATAATATTTACGTACTGTCCTGGTGTCATCATATCCACGGGACGATCACAGGAGATGCAGTGAAACCGGGACACTAATTGTCTTTGACACAGAGTAAGAAAGACACAAAGACAGTGAGGCTTGTTTCCATACAACCACCATCGTGTTTGTCAAATAGAGGTTCTTCGGTGACTAATGTAACATTACAGAAACATACGCAATGATGCACATGCTTGGCAAACGCATTCCCAGCATGTGCACCTTTTCTGGCTTTGCATCATGAATTCAGCTCTAAATGCAACAACAGATGTTTTGACATACTTGTGTAGAGGACTTCAGGCATTAGTGTTCAGACAAAACTTAATAATAGACAAAAATAAAATTACACTTAAATTATAAATCAAATTAAAAGTGTTAGTGTTGATTGTCAGTATATATATATAAAATAATTATATATAATATATTAATTAGAAAAAGTGAATCTGGTGCCTCACTTTCTGAGTCCAGCAGCGTCGTCCTGCTCAGGGATCGGAGGTGTCTGCAGATGCTTATGAATGGTCCTCCAGCTATCATCAAGCTGTTTCTTCAGAGGATCCAGCTCAATCCGGTTCAACTACAGTACATGACACACAAAATCATAATCATGATGGAAGTGCAGGGATTTATGAGATTGTAACAAACAGCCAATTTAAATTATTATTTAAAAAAATTTAATGTAATTAAATTTACAAATACAAATACAAATGAATGTGTATTTGGGTAAATCTCACAAAAACATGTCCAGGTCACATTTCACCCCAAATGAAAAGCAAATTTAAAAAAGAAATGCCTTTTTTAAGATCCTTTTCATTACATTTTATGTGAAACATGATCATCATGCTTAGCTCCAAAATGAGTCGCTATATTTATGGAAAAGATAGAACAGTGGGAAATTTAAGTTATACGAGTTCATAAAGGTTTGAAGAAGTTTCAAAGATGGTCTGTCTGTCTCTCACCTTGCAGTCCATCTCAGTGGCGATCTTCTCGATCACCTTGTTCCAGTCCTGCTCCTGACCGCTGATCTTACTCAGCAGATCCTGTAACATGTTATTGAGCTGCTCTGTCATGCTGTCGAACTGCATGCGGCTCACCTTGTTCTCCAGAGCCCGCTTGTCTGCTTTCTGAGGAGCAACGAGATGACATCCATTGACTGGGAGTGACATTTTGGTCTGATGGGGACCACAAAGAGTTGATGAATTTGGATTGTTTATGAATATCTGTCTTTCGGATATATCTGTCTTTCGGATGAGACGTTAAACCGAGGTCCTGACTCTCTGTGGTCATTAAAAATCCCATGGCACTTCTCGTAAAGAGTAGGGGTATTACCCCGGTGTCCTGGCCAAATTCCCTCTACTGGCCCTTGTCTATCATGGCCTCCTAATAATCCCCATACACTTGATTGGCTCTATTACTCTCTCCTCTCCACCTGTAGCTGGTGTGTGGTGAGCGCACTGGCGCCGTTGTGCTGTGGCTGCCGTCGCATCATCCAAGTGGATGCTGCACACTGGTGGTGGTTGAGGAGAGACCCCCCACATGATTGTAAAGCGCTTTGGGTGTACAGCAATACACAATAAGGCGCTATATAAATGCATCATTCATTCATTCATTCATTCATTCATTCATGAACTGTATAAAGAAACAACTCACAAATTCAACCTCCATTTCCACCACTTGCTTGTCAGCTTTCTTTTCATCCAGTTCCTCCACTATCTTGAACAGACGCTGGAAAAACCACAAGCTAAGTAAACAATGGAATTAAATGATGTCTTATTTCACAAATCTGCCATGAGGCTCTCTGGTTACTCACATCGATGTGTGTTTGTTTCTTGCTGTGTTCCTCCATCAGGTGTTTGGATGTTCTGTGGAGTTCCTTACACTCGGACTGAAGCTGAATTATGGCTCGCTCTAAGTCGCTCACCAGATCAGTGCTCTTCAGCAAAACAACATCACACACTCATACAAGAACATTTCAGTGATCTTTTGGAACTCAGGAGACTTGAACATCTCAGTAAGTTTCATTTAAGTACTAGCTTTGTCTCAGATGTTTCCTAAAATCTCATCTCTCTCTGTCATGTACCTTGTTCCTGTCCTTGTGTCCCTGGTTCATGAGGTGAGAGGTCTTGTCCTCAGGTTTGTTGTAAGACTGGGACAACTGACTGACCTCCTGTTCCAGACCCTGACCTTCTGTCTGCTGTTGACCCTGATCCTGACCTGTACTCTGAGCCTGATCCTGACCCGAGCTTTGAGCCTGTTTGTCTGCTTTGCTGAAGCTTACTGTCTCCTGCTGTCCACTTTGTGAGAGTAGAGCGGATGAGGAGGACCTCATGTCCTCCATCATAGCCCTGGGGCTGTTTAACTACAGGTGAACCGTAAAAATGAAAAGAATGGTCATGAAAAATAATAATACAGTGGTCGGATATCAGGCCGATAAGGGTGGGTGATATACAGTATAGATTATTGCAAGATATTAGTTTAATGTGAAAAATGTATGCAGGGAAGAAATCATTTGTAATCTTTTGTAATTAATATGCAATTAATATGTAACTAATATTTGTGGCCTGTATGTTTTATTTTTTTTGCTTATCAAGGTTGCATTTATTTGATCAAAAATACAGCAAAAATATGAATATTGTTAAATATTATTACAATTTAAAATAACTGTTTTCTATTTGAATATATTTGATTTTATTTCTGTAATGTCAAAGCTGTATTTCCAGCGTCATTACTCCAGTTCTCAGTGTCACGATTCTTCAGAAATCATTCTAATATACTGATTCGCTGCTCAAGAAACATTTCTTAATATTATCAATGTTGAAAACAGTTGAAATCAGGATTATTTGATGAATAGAACGTTCAAAAGGCCGTATTTTCTTAATATAAATCTTTTGTAACATTATCATGTCTTTACTGTCAAAATATTTTAATATATAAAAATATACAAGGAACTGTGCATGCATGTAATATATTTTATATGAGTCACATTTAAGGACATGTCCTGGAACAGCCCAGCACTGTCTCCCTCATCTAACACACCTGATTTAACTCGTCAGCTCATTAATAGACTTTAAGACCTGAAGTGGGTCAGAAAAGGTAAAAAGGGTTGCGAGAAAATACGATGCATGTCAGATCCGCGTCATGTTCAGCAGTAGCTCTTAAAGAAATAACAGCCAAAAAAACCTAATAACCAGCTGCTGTGATGTCTGTTAATCAAAGGACAAAGAAAAAAAAGAGGTAAAAACTTTTATAGATTTAAGGATTCATCTAGATTTAATTTAGAATTTATAACTTCAATATCAATTTCTGTATTTCTGCTGAAAGCCACAGGTAAATATGACATTTATTATAATGGGTTTATGTGAAGATTGTTTTAAGTTCACTTAAATTAGAAGTTATTTTTTTAAAGTCTAATAAATGTTAAAACTGATAGCTCTCAATTATAGTCAGTGGTTAAATATGGTTTGTACTGATCCCAATCAGTCGTATTGGGATCATTGATACTGACCTTCAGTCATAAAAAAGATGCCATTAAACAAATATTTTTAAATATACTGTCTTTATGTTGTTTGTACATTAAATTGAAGATTGAATGTGAAATTACTGCTATATAAAAGTATATTTAAAAACTTTAATGTTAGATGGGATTAATCGCGATTAATTTCAGAAAAATGTGCAATTAATTCGTTTTTTTTTTAATCGATTGACAGCACTAATATACACACATATATATATATATATATATATATATATATATAACTAATTTATGATGAATGTTTGACATATGACCCAGACGTGTTCTGTCTGTCTGACCTGCTCTTGTATGTGTATGTCTTCACTGTATCTCCCTTCTGCTCTGTCATGCATCCTCTCTCTTATCAGCTCCTGCACTTTCTCATCCAGCTTCAGTACTGCAATCCTGCATGAGTGTGTGTGTGTGTGAGACATACAGTAAAAATACTTCTATTGTGCTTTCTTTTCTAATTTATTAACTGCTAATACAAGAATAAGTGGGATGACTTCCTCCAGAAAACTGAGGAACAATTTGATTCGGACATATTGTCAGTCTAAAATGTTCTAGATGTGTTTGTGCATCTTTCTTCTGATGCTGCATTCTCATTACTGTGACTAATGCAACATTTATATAACACAATGACCAATTTTGACCTCTAAATGCAAATGTTGCTGTTTCAAAATTGTGGGATATATTTTGTCCCATGTCTCTAATGAGTGACTGGTAGACTTGAGATGATTAGTACCTGATGTGAGCCGTCTGCAGGTTCAGCTGCTCTATCTGTGAGGAGTGTGTGTCCTGATCGCTGGCTGAACTGGCTGTGCTCTGTCCTTCAGTGTCTGAACTCTCACACACCTGTACTGTCCTCATGTCCATCAACACACTCTCCACGTCTGACACCTACAGGAGTCATCTAGACTGTAACATGCTGCTTATGCTCCTGCTTGAGTGTGTCTCTGTGTGTTGAACCTACATAAAACTTCCCCAGAAGTAAACTGAATCTGATCAAAAAACTCATTTTGGGGACGTCATTAAGGAAAAAAGTGGTTCAGAATTGAACTGAGAACTGAATTATTTTTAATTGAGGTAAAAAACAACAATTTGGAACTGAACTTGAAGCAGCATTAAAAATGCAAAAGAAAAATCAAAGAAATGCATATGCTTTTTAATTTAATAGTGTAAATGTAATAGAGTGCAACAGTTGTGTTCCGGTAGGGAAATGGATTTTGAACAATAAATTAGTATTTAAATTGTTAATTGATAGTTTAAATAATCAGTTCACATTATTTCAACCTATTTTTCAAAGAATCATGTTTAACAGTATATATATATATATATATATATATATATATATATATGTGTGTGCTCATAAGTTTGCATACCTCTTGCAGAATTTGCAAAATGTTAATAAATGAAACAAAATAAGAGGGATCATGAAAATTGCATGTTATTTTTTATTTATTACTGTCCTAAATAAGCTATTTTACATAACATGTTTACATATACTCCACAAGACAAAATAATAACTGAATTTATAAAAATGACCCCATTCAAAAGCGAATCTTAATACTGTGTGTCGTTTCCTGGATGATCCATGACTGTTTTTTTATTTTGTGATAGTTGTTCATGAGTCCCTCGTTGGTCCTGAGCAGTTCAGAACAATCCTCCAGCTCCTGCACATTCTTTGGTTTTCCAGCATCTTCTGCATATTTGAACCCTTTCCAAAAGTGACTGTATGATTTTGAGATCCATATTTTCATACTGAGGACTATTACAAAAGGTGAAAACATGTACTGATGCTCAAGAAGGCAACACAATGCATTAAGAGCCAGGGGGTGTAAACTTTTGAACAGGATGATGATGTGTGAATTCTTCTCATTTTGTTTAACGATCATATATTTTCATTTAGTAATGGACTTCAGAAGCTACATAATTACTTACATGTTTCCCAGAAGACAAAATAAGTGCAATTTAGCCTGATCATCCCATTTAAAAAGTTTACACCCCCCATCTCTTAATGCATTGTGTTGCCTTCTTGAGCATCAGTACATGTTTTCACCTTTTTTTAAATAGTTATGCATGAGTCCCTCAATTGTCCTCAATGTTAACAGATGGACTTCAAAAATAAAGGTTCAAATATGCAGAAGATGCTGGAAAACCAAAGAATGTGCAGGAGCTGGAGGATTTTTCTGAAGAACAGCAGGCAGTTGAACTGCTCAGGACCAACGAGGGACTCATGAACAACCATCACAAAATATAAAAACAGTCACGGATCATCCAGGAAACGACACACAGTATTAAGACTCAAGGGTATGTAAACTTTTGAACGGGGTCATTTTTATAAATTAAATTATTATTTTGTCTTGTGGCGTATATATAAACATCTGTTATGTGAAATAGCTTATTCAGGACAGTACTAAGTAAAAATAACATACAATTTTCATGATCCCTCTTATTTTGTTTTAATTTAATCAACATTGTGCATATTCTTCAAGGGGTATGTAAACTTATGAGCACAACTGTACATATATATATATATATATATATATATATATATATATATATATATACAGTGCCCTACAAAAGTATTGGAACAGTAAAGACAAAATTGCTCTGTTGGCTGTGGAGTCAAGACATTTACAAATATGATTAAAAGATGAATATGAGACAAAACTACAGAATGTCACATTTTATTATTGGGTGAATCAACACAGATGTTTTACCAGCTAAGAAGTTCAGCACTTTCAGAGTTTCATCCCTCTATCTGATGTGAGCATAAGTATTGGAACAGTTCCCTCACAGGTCTTTCTAAGTGATCAGCTGTGTCCTGTTGCATTAATTCTTCAGATATTAAAAGCAGGGAACGTGTCGTATCAGTTATATTCATTACTTCTGCATTCTGAATCTTGCATTCGATGATGACACACACAAACCAGGATGAAGATGAGGGAGCTGACTTTGAGAGAAAAGCAAGCAATTTGGATGCTAAAAGAAAAGAGGAAGTCAGTTAGAGCTCTAGCAAAAACAAAGGGCATGGAGAAATCAAGAGTTTGGAAACCACCAGCGACACCAGCAACCAACAACGACCTGATCGGCTGAGAAAACAACAGTAGTTGATGACAGACAAATCATAAAAGCTGTGAAAATGAACCATAAAAGACGTGTCTGTAAAATCACAAACAACTTCCAGAAAGCTGGGGTGATGCTCTGACAATTTACTGTCCTCAGCAGGCTTTGACACAGAATTACAGATGCTACACAGCAAGATGCAAACCTCTGACCAGCACCAAAAATAGAAAGGCAAGACTAGAGTTTGCAAAAGTTGTTTTTACAAGTTTTTACAAAGGTGAGCCAGAAAAGTCTTGGAACTGTGTTTATGGACCGATGAGACAGATGAACCTTTATCTAAGTGATGGGAAAGCAAAAATGTGGAGAAAAAAAGGGAACTGCAATGATCCCAAGCATACAGCCTCATCTGTAAAGCATGGAGGAGGTGATGTCGTGACATGGGCATGCATGGCTGCCTCTGGAACAGGCCCTCTCAACTTTATTAATGACTTAATGAATGATGACAATAGCAGAATGAATTTGGAAGGGTACAAAACCTTCTTGCCTACCAATATTCAAGAAAATGCCACCAGATTAATTGGGAAGTGCTTCATATTGCATCAGGACAATGACCCAAAAAACCCTGCCAGTTCAGTCAAGGAATTTATAAGGGCAAAGAAATGGAAAGTCTTAGATTGCCCAAGTCAATCTCCAGATTTAAATCCGATTGAACATGAATTTCACCAGCTGAAGAGGAGAGTAAAGGAAGAAACTCCCCAAAACAAGCAACAATTGGAATTGGCTGCATTAAAGGCTGGGAAAAGTATTTCAAAGGATGAGACCAAGAGTCTGGTGATGTCTATGGGTCACAGACTCACTGCTGTGTGTGTGCAAGGGATCTGCATCTAAATAATAGCTTTTAATCTTTTATATCTGCCTTATGTTCAACTGTCCCAATACTTATGCTCACATCAATGAGTGGGAAGAACTCTAAAAGTGCTGTTCTTTTTATTTGGTAAAACATGTATGTGTTGAAATGGCTATAAAATAATAAAATAATAAAATGTGACATTCTGTAGTTTTGTCTCATATTCATCTTTTAATCATATTTGCAAATGTCTTGACTCCACAGCCAACAGAGCAATTTTGTCTTTACTGTTCCAATACTTATGGAGGGCACTGTATATAGCCCGGCACTGGTTTCTTAGTCACCGGCATGAGTCTGTTTGACTGACACAAATAACACACTTCACTTATAAGAACAATATAAGTCTAGGTGAGGCTCTGTTTAGATAATTACAGATATTTTATAAGATAAAATCAGCTTCTTAAAGGATTGTCAAATCTGATACAATAACAAAATGAAAAGACAGGTTTAAAGGACAGTTTAGGGTAGGGATGTAACGATTCACTCAACTCACGATTCAATTCGATTTACGATTATTATTATTTTTTTCTAAATGAGATTTAAGAATTATATATATAAATTATAAATAAAATGTGTCCTTTTATTATTGCTTGGACAAAATGCTGCACGGTTCTTTGTGAAATTGAAATATAACACTATAATAATATACTAATATAGCACTTGCACGTTGTTGCTCTTATGTTGGTTTTGATTGCTTCTATTGTCCTCATTTGTAAGTCGCTTTGGATAAAAGCCTCTGCTAAATAACAAAAAAGGAAATATAATGTAAATGTAAATAACAAAACTAAACTGAAATTTTAAAACAAGCTCCAAATCAAATAAATAAGTAACAGAAATATAAAGAAATCTCTTCATATAAACAAAATAAAGCTTTGTCTGTGCTCTTTCCATTTAAAATTAGAGGCAACCACTGCATTTTAATCATGATCCAAACAAAGATGCTGCATACATGCAACATGAGCAGTTTTTAATCTAATTTAGATTGTATAATTTAGAAATTTGAAGCAAAAACAGAATGGTCTGACTTCAGTTTTGTGAAACTACTATATACATAAAAAATATCAGCATGAAATGAAACAGAAGACGAGCTGAATGAGATGCAGAGTCACTGTAAACAAAGCAGCGCTGCACTTATGAACTTTAATATGCATTATACAGAGGCAAGATGAAAAGAAAACTTTTCTAAGGACAGTAAGTTCCCCTCAGACATACATTATTTAGCATCTCAACCGATTTGAATCGTTAAATATATGAATCGATTTTCAACCGGTTCACGGTTAATCGTTACATCCCTACTTTAGGGTGTAGTAGTTATTAATTTGATTTTAAAATCATAGTCAGTGTGAGTGTTTCTGTCATACCTTCTCTTTATCGGCTAGCAGACAGTCCACAAGAGGCCTCAGATGATTCAGCTGCTTTGGCACATGGTCAGGAATCTGCCTCTCTTCTACAGAAATCACAAAACATATTAAGCAAAATGTCAAAAACACACTTAAACACACACAAGCTTAATAGTAACTACTGTGAATAAAAATTGTATTATAAAAGTATTCTTAACACATGCAAAATGCAAACATGCAATATTAAGTACCGGTAAATATGTTTCTTGGTAACTATAAACTACAGTTTATCTAATGACATAATATGGGAAATTGTTTCTTCCAATGGTCACATTAAAGAGATCCCTTGTGAAAATTAGTACAATTTAATATACTGTTAAAAACACATAATATGCTTTAAAATAATGTACTTGTGTGAACTGAATGAAATTGCAATTAAATGAAAATGTAATATATTGTTTAAATGTATATTAAATGCAATAAACTGAACTTTAGAGTGCTTTTTAAAGGTAATTACTTCGCTTATCTATTGAAATATGGCTAAAGTGTACTGATGAATGTACTGACACGCATTTATGGTAAACTAAAATATAATCTCATAAATATGTCATTTCTATTATAACTTGTATTTCATGCTTCTTAATATATTTCTCATTATAAATAGAAGCTGCAATTTAGTACATTAAAACATTTAATAAATTAATCAAATGAACTTAAACACACACAACACAGTAAATTTAATATTGAATAACACGCTACAGTTACATTATAATCAAATACTTTACATGTGCATATTTGTCAAACGATTAATAAAAGTTTTTGTTTACATAATATATGTGTGTGTACTGTGTTTATTTATTATGTATATATAAATGCACACATATACAGTATATATTTGGAAAATATTTACATGTATTTACATGCATATATTTATATTCATGTAATTTATATTATATATAAATATATTTAATATACAAACAACATATTTCTTTTTAATATATACGTGTGTGTATTTATATATACATAATAAATATACACAGCATACACACATATTACGTTAACAAAAACTTTTATTTTGGATGCGATTAATCGTTTGACAGCACTAATTTAAAGCATGGCAAAAGATTATTGAAACAGTGATTTAAAATGTGATTTAAAGTACAAACTTTTAATCTAACATTATTACAATGTAGAAAAGTGTCATAAAAATGTACTCTATTTAAATACACTTAAGCGGGCTCTAATTTCATTAATAGAAAAAAATTACTTTTACCCACCATCATGTTGTTTCAAACCTGTATGACTTACGTTCATCTGTAGAGCACAAAAGAATATATTTTGAGAAGTGTTTTATGTCCATACAATCAAAGTTTTAAATTTTAGTTTTGGACCCCATTGTCTTTCATTGTATGAAAAAAAAAAAAGCTTGATACATTCAAATATCTCATGTTCCACAGATGAAAAAGTCAAATGGGTTTGGAATGACATGAACAAATTATGACAGAACTATCCTTTTAATAAATGTAATTTATAACATTGGCACTTTTTCAAGCCACTTGAGGCTATTCTGCTTTCTGTGCGCACCATCAATATAAACATGAATATGTAAGTATTATAATGTATCATGACTGTGGTTAGAGTTATTTTTGAATAACAGAGACATAATGCATATCAAGCATGTTGCTGTCTGTGTCGTACCCATGGCATTGAGAAGATCAAGCAGATGTTGAAGCTGGGTCTGATCAGCCTTGTTCGCCTCCAGCTGCCCCACGCGGGCCTCCAGACTTTCGTGCCTGTCTCTCAGTCCGCCCACCTCCATCAGAGCCTCTACGGTCTCCGGGTAGCGCTCAGCCCCAATGCTGACCCGGGACAGTCGGCGGCCCATCACAGTGCACAGAGCCCCATCAGACAGGGACTGCTGGGGAGGAGAAACCCGCCGAGAGAGATCTACACCAGCTGTGCCACCTGTACCTGCTCTGTTGTCTTTGAATGGGATACCCAGGTTCAAAGGGTGAACGGGTGCAATGTTTTTAGCGGTGGAGAGGGTGTCCTGCAACCCCTGGGAATGCAAGAGGGAATGTCATTTACAAAAAGCATCTCATGAATGAGAATCAGCTTTTCCTTCAGCATATATTGTGCTTTGCTATAACACTGAGATGAATGACTTTGTTTTTGGCCTCGGTTTGTGTTTGTAGATGTTGGTTATGCATTTACATTTAGCAAATCATTCATTCTGGTCAATGTTTGCCTCAGCTGCAGCTGCTGCCTGCTCTAACCAAACAATGACTGGGATAAGAACCTGTGAGATTTAGTGTGGCTGTGAAAGGTTATTGGCTTCTGAAAGCTGCAGGACACACTAAACTGACTTCATGCTGTGTATGGAGTGATTACAGCTGGACGTGCCTCCTGAATCTTCTGCCTCTCGCTGATGAGCGCAGCCTGCATCACTTCCCATGTGACACACTGCGTGAGCTCCTCTGGAACGGGGTACTGGGCCATCTTGTCCTTTAGCTCTTTCTGAGAGAGAGAGGAAAAATGTAATGTGTTTGTGTGTTTTTTAAAGAAACACGTCACAACCATTTTCTGATGTCAGATAAAGGCAGCAAAGTTTCTCCATCCACTGAACGTCCATGTTATTGTTTGAGCACAAATCTTGAACATTTTAAAGGGATAGTTCACCTTATTTGGAACATTATGTCATGTTTTACTCATCAACATGTCATTCAGACTAGAGTAATGATGCTGAAAATCCAGCTTTGCGTCACAGGAATTTTAAATAATATTCAAAAAGTAAAATGGTTATTTTAAATTGTAATAATATGTTTACAGGTGTCTGTTCACTGTTCAGCTTCAGTTCACTGCGTATTTAGTGTTTTGCAATCGATTACGACATGCCCAAAAACTGATGCCATTTCGTGTGACTGGCTAGAAAACTGGTGTAAATGTGTGGTTAAATTTGCAGTTTCTTGGAAAAGTTTTCATTTTAATAAGAATCTACACAATCTGGAGTTCAATTGAAGTGCAGATTTAGCTTGAATTCACGCTGACCAATGGAAAGCTGCTTGGTTGGATATTGACTTCTATGTAAGAGATGCTTCATACATCGCTAAACTTTAGACAATGGACCTTCTTGCCAGTGAAATTTTGATGAAATGTTGCTGATGTCTCTGTGCTTCAACATCTTCACAAGCTAAGATTTTAAATGAAAAACAATGTAAATTTCAGTCTGCTCCCCACACAAAGCACATGACTTCAGAGAATTTGGAATATAGCAATTAAGTCATATGGACCATGTTTTTTGCAACTTTTTGGTACTTGACAGTCACCGGTTACTATATGCTTATGGAATAGAGCCCTGCATGGGCCACAAATGTAGGCCCTAGCCCGGCCCGTGTCCGACAGCTTATCAGAATTATCGGCCCGAGCCCGTCTTTTTTCCCCCTTCTCCCAAAACAGCTTATACTACTGTTTCAGCTATTAAAATAGTTCAGTTTGTATGAAATGGGAAAGTTAATATATTTTGTTTTGTTTTTAATGAAGTTAATTTAGAAAAATGTTTGGAGCTTTCTTTGTTCGTTAAATATAAGTTTTTGTTTTTTAAAGTAATGACCAAGCGGCCAGCGGCAGACAGAGCTGATCATAGCCTATGTTTGATCAATTTAGCCTTCTAAAATCATCACGACTTGCCTAAAATATAGATATAAAACAGTTTAAGAATATAACAATGTTGAAACGTTAACGTTTCTGCGGAGAGTGTAAGCTAAAGCGTGTCGGAGGACATGGAGGCGCCAGCACGATCACTTAGGTAAGAGTAATACATCATTCGGAACTGTAAAGGGTCTACTTTTATTTGTGCGCATTCACAATATCAATAAAACATTGTGCTTTCATAAAATAAAGAAAACAAACATGATGCGCTTTCTGCCGTCTCGTCTTGAACAGGAGCGCTTCTCAAAAATGAACTGAAACTCAACGAATACGTGCCTCACAGACATGATAAATATATCTATAGAAAGCTTTAAATTGCTACTTAACGAAATAAAACAAATCAAAAACTAAAACTATTTCATCACTTCTCTCTAAAGGCGTCTAATGAGGAGATGGCGAGTCAGGATCGGCAACTTCATCCTTGCGGCACGGACTCAGAAAACACTAGTTTATTAGTAAATAATTCAAATATCTCCTTACTATTTCCCCCTGACACATTCATGGTAATTACTTTTGCCGGTGCTTTGCGGCAAGCTTTAGCCTATTGCATGCATTTGAACGCAGAACTCTTGAGCTGCGCTGACGGCACGCTTGCTGCGGGACACTAAACACCATCGAGCCGCTCGCAGTAGCACGGTCTCATGTTGTTTCTATCTGCGCGACAATTTTTTTCATCACTAATTGATGGATATCTAAAATATAAAAATAAGGAGAAGCCTAAAACAGGCCCGAGGCCCGGCCCGCGTCTGAACTATGATGTGAAAATTGGCCCGAGGCCCGGCCATAGGGGCGTAAAAAAGTCGGAGCCCATCGGGTCCCAGCTTAAATGCAGGGCTGTAATATGGAAAACATCTGCTCAGACATTCTGCTAAATACCTACTTTTCTGTTCCATGAAAAAAAAAAACTTCTATTGGTTTGGAACTATATGAGGGTGAGTAAAAGTTTCAGTTTTGGTTGTACTCTAACAGCAATACTCACCGTGGTGTTGTCCAAATCTTCCACTTGGTGGCAATACTGCTCCATAGCCATGATACGGTCTACCAACTCATTCATGTTCAGCTGAAGATGACAACGTGTTATCAAGTCACACAAGTGCTAAATATTTATTAGCAGAATTGTTTGATTAATGATATTGGTGTGCATGTGCGGTCACCTGGCTGAGCTTATCGTTCAGAGCATCAACTACCAGTCTCAGATCGTCTCTGGACTCTTTGAGTTCCTGGATTTCCTTCAGCAGGTCTTGGATTAAGGCCATACACTGAGGAAGAAAACAGGATTTGAAATAACTTCAGTCTTTGAAGATTTAGAGGGTTTCATTTAATACCCCTCCTACTGGGCAACAGTAACTGGGAAATCAACACGCTCCTAAGAGGAAAAAAAGCCCATAATCCCTTTTGCCTGGGCTTTGAGGAGGGCTAAATCTCTAAAAGAGCACAGCTGAATCAGTTAAGCACATCCTCTCTGTGTCTCTTTATTTGAAAGGTGTGTAATATACTCTTTGTGAGAGCATAGAGAACTTCTGACCTTTAACCTCAACAGAGGTTACCATGACAAGGCCTGGGAATCACTCCTGAATCAAACAGAATGTGGTATTGCTGTCCACCCGCTTACTGATATGTTTGCATGACCCCTGATGTCTAACCTCTGTTACTCTTAGTGCTGTTTGTCTCCCTGTGAGACAATGTTAGATGAATTAATTTGTCTTGGGTTTCCCTTATTAGTTTGAAGGGATGACTAGTGTATGGAAAGAGAGGCGAAGATGACAAACATATGAAATAGATGATTACACTGCCTATCAAGACTGTTACTGAATGTCCACACACAGAGAGAGACAGTGTTGTGGATACCTGTGGATACATCCATAAAAAATGTCTTGTTAATGAATATACAACACCAGCAAAAAAGTACCTATTATCTGCTGTTAACCTGTTTTAAACAAAGTACCATAGTAATACAGAGTTTTTGGACACATACCGTGGTTATTTGGAGTATTGGGGAGTAACTATTTACATATGAAGGAATTATACAATTTAATTACAAAATAAATGTAGCTGTAATTTGTTACAGTTACTGAGAAAAATGTGTAATTAAATGAGTTACTTATGAAAATGTAAACGATTGCAATGGAGGGTTACATCTGAATATTTTCACACACATACACATTTAATTGATTCCTATCCCAAATTGCTGCTCTAAAATATGTGGCACCAGTGTTTTAGGAGTTTAGGACACAGAATAGGACACTTATTCGATAACTGTTTGATTTCCAATTAGGGTTTATGTATTTGCTTGATTTTTTGAAGATTAAGGTTAACCCGGCTTGTTTTAAATGTTTTAAAATTATTAACAGTTGAAAACATTCATTACAAATTTCCAAAAGTAATCAAATGCAATCAGTTACATTACTTTAATAAAGTAATTGAAATAGTTAAACTACTTATTATATTTTAGACAGGGTAACTTGTAATCTGTAACCTATTACATTTCCAAAGTAACCTTCCCAACAGTGAAAAAGTGTTAGTAAAGACATTTAAAATGTTACAAATGATTTATATTTCATATAAATGCTGTGGTTTTGAACTTTCTACCTATCAAAGTATCCTGGAAAATATATAACAGTTTGTGTAAAAATATTAAGCAAGTGTTTTCAATAGTGCTGTCAAACGATTAATCGTGATTAATCGCATCCAAAATGAAAGTTTTTGTTTACATAATATATGTGTGTGTACTGTGTATATTTATTATGTATATATAAATACACCCACATGCATTTATAGATTTAAGAAAAATTTTATATTTGTATATTAAATATATTTATATATAATATATATTATATAAATATAAATATATGCATGTAAATACATGTAAATATTTTCAAAATAATGTATATACTGTATGAGTGTGTATTTATATATATACATAATAAATATACACAGTACACACACATATATTATGTAAACAAAAACTTTCATTTTGGATGCGATTAATCGTGAATAATCATTTGACAGTACAAGTTTTCAACAATTATGGTAAAAATAATAAATGTTTCTTAAGCATCAAATAAGCATATTAGAATGATTTGAGATCATGTGACACTGAAGACTTGAATAACGATGCAAAAAATTTGTATAAATTACATTTGAAAATATATTAAAATATAAAAGTTATTTTAAATTGTAATAATATTTCGCAATATTGCTGTTTTAACTGCATTTGATCAAATAAATGCAGCCATTACTCTTAAAAGTAAAGGTGCTTCGAAAGGTTCTCCAAGCGATGTCATAGAAGAACCATTTTTGGTTCCACAAAGAACCATTCAGTCAAAGGTCCTTTAAAGAACGATCTCTTTCTTACCTTTTTATAATCTGAAGAACCTTCTTTCACCACAAAGAACACTTTGTGAAACAGAAAGGTATCAGTGTATCAGAAAACACATCAGGTACCATGTTCCCGCCACAGTTCTTTTTGTAAAGGACAGTTTTTTACCATGAACCTGACAGCCCATTTGCTTATGGTAATTAGGAATGATAAGAATCTAGTCCAGCCGCTCACGGCAAATTCAAACAATACACACAATCTGTTTAACAAGTCAGACATAATTTGTTCTTTAATGACATGAGTCATTTCTCTTCAGATATTTGCCTTGGCACAGCTTATCACCACACAGCCAAACAGTCCTGTGTCCCGTATAATTCTTGGGTCACTTTGTAACGGTGCCACGGTATCAGGGCACAGTGCCCGTCTCTAACCCACACCCTGCGATCAGTTGCTACAAGTAACTGACAGTCAAAACAACAGAAGTGAATATATAGTAGGGAACACCCCAATTTCATCAGACCTTGGAAAGAGCGTGAAACTGATCCATCGGTTTGAGTGGTATGCTACCGCACAACCTGCTCTAAAACACCTGGTCAATCATTCCCATCTGGACCCCCCTCAACGTCCCTCACTGAGCCGGAGTTTCCTGCGCGGTCACTGTGACACACTATGTCTCATCTTTGACGCCAGAATTACTGTGGATAACCTGCACAATGTGTAAGGTTCCGCTCCTGAACTCCATGTACAGCTGGCAGCTGGGCGGCAGGGGTCATCCGAGGGCGCTGGCGGATAACCATGGATGACTCCAAACATGTCCAAACGAAACATTAATGATTAAGAAGATGAGCAGGACCTCCCCGCGCACTCGTGTCACTGGACTGCTTGTGAAACAAATAACCTCTGCGGGAGGTTAATTACTGACGGCTTATCGGAGGATGGAGAAAGACGTGGAGGGGAGGTGATCACCGCTCAGGACAGACTGAATGTCATGTGAGATGTGTCATTAGTGTCATACTCGCTATTAGTGCTACAATAGTACTGTAGTTGACTTTCCTATTAAAGTTAAGATAGATGGGCTAAACTGTATGTAGTTACAGTGTATACACTGAAACAATTTTCACTTGCTTGTAAATTTCACAAATAAATACAAAGATACGCATAACGAGTTAAGCCCCGTTCACACCAAGAACGACAACTATAACGATAACGATATTAGCGTCCACACCAGCGGTCTGTTTATTCTAAGCGCGTGCTCGTCGGCCGCTTTAAATTCTGATTGGGTGTCAATGTTTTTATCGTTCATCAGCAGGAAAAAATCGTTCTGAAAGTGATTCCAACGATATCGTTTCTCTGTGCCTTTATCGTTATAGCTGTGGAGTGGACTCTGCTATTCTTTAATTCTGAGATTTTTAGAACTATATCTTTATCGTTATCTTTATAGTTATGATTCTTGGTGTGAACGGGCTTAAGACAACTTATGGACTGAACTTTTAAATAAATATGACGTCATTGTTTTCACAAATTTTGCATTTTTGTAGTTTACACAGACGATAACAATATAGTTTTCAAAAACTTGCACTTTGAAACCCTTTTTCCAAAGTCCTAAAATCCTAAATTTTAGTTGAAAATGCTCATGTAAATGCTCCGTAAAGTACTAATATGCACCCTTTAGGAGTAATTAAGGTACAAAGGCAAGCATACAGCAGAGAGTGTTTTGTGTGCACAACAAATTGATTTATCCTCCAGATTTTTCTTAATGCCTCATCATACGCTATATAATCTTCATATGGTAACAAGATGTGTTGAGCAGAACTGTGTTTGGACTAAAATTAGCATGCTGCACTTCTGAAATGCATCCATGTGGTGAACAGGAACTGTTAGTTTACGTCCTTCACTGATATTTAAGTATCTCAGGGGTTTGGGGAGTGTGACAAACGTGTAGTTTCTGGAACACGAGACACAGATGGTGTTATTTGAGAATGGAGCTCAGTGTCTGACGCTCATTGTTCTGTGGTCTGTCATCTACAGCTGAGACACATGATGAAACATTCAGCCTCCTGCAGACCCCCAACAGAGGAGCAGCTCACCGGCACTGAGACTTTTAAAATGAAGGGATTTTACATATTGATTTGTAAAGGGTGTTTTACCTGTATTTTGAATATTTCACTTCATTGCGTTGTGTTTAGGGTTAACAGAAATGGTCATTTTATAGACCATATTGAAAGAACTATTCATTTTCCAGAATGATGTATCAGGAAATAATTACAAAATAAAATTATATAATTCATATATTCAAATTTACAGGTTAATATTTGTTTAATTTTATCATTGTAATCTGAGAAAAGTGTAGGCTATTTTACATATCAGCATAATTATTCACAATTAATGTTCAGCTATTCATGTTTTGAAATGACTTCTCTTCTTGTCATTACAATCCAAACTAACATCCTGTGGGTGTGGCCATTTCAAATGAACCAATACTTCATATGCTAATTTAATTAACTGAAGTATTTAGATGATCTAAGTAACTACCAACACTTACATTACTTGAATTGTGCTCAGTCCTGTTTAACAAGTGTTTGATTTTAAAACAAAACAAAAAAAGAATAAGGAATGCGGATAAATTCACAACCTTCTTATTAGTTTTTTGGTTGCCAAAAAGTAGGAAATATGCTATCAGTAAGGTTATGGTTATCATTCACATACAGTGGTGGCCGAAATTATTAGAGCACTAGTATTTCCAGCAGCTAAAAAATGTTTTAAATCAGTTATTTCTATCTTTTGCTGTAGTGTGTCTGTAGGAAATATCAGTTTACATTTCCAAACATTGTCATGAATTGTAATAATCGAGTGAGATTTTTGTGCTCCACACAGAGATCTGATAATCATCATCCAGTCTGTCTGGAGAGACATGAAGAAACACAACAAACTGAGACAGACTCAATCCAGAAGAACTGTGGAGAACAAGATGCTTCAAGAAACATACCTGCAAAGTTCACTGTACTGTTAAAAGTTTTAGGCACTTGTGGAAAAATGCTGTAAAATGGACGCTGTCAAAAATAATGTCATGAATAGACTTTCTTTATCAATTAACTTCTATAAGTTAAATTAAATCAACATTTGTTGTGAGCATCCTTTGCGTTTAAAGTCCTTTGCACTTGAGCTTTGCAGGTATGTTTCTTGAAGCATCTTGTTCTCCACAGTTCTTCTGGATTGAGTCTGTCTCAGTTTGTTGTGTTTCTTCATGTCTCTCCAGACAGACTGGATGATGATGATCAGATCTCTGTGTGGAGCACAAAAATCTCACTGGATTATTAGAATTCATGGCAATGTTTGGAAATGTAAACTGATATTTCCTACAGACACACTACAGCAAAATATAGAAATAACTGACTTAAAACCATTTTTTAGCTGCTGGAAATACTAGTGCTCTTTGGACACCACTGTACAGTTTACAGTACCTTGCTTCATGTCCAAAAACATATTTAGATTTTTTGCACCCTCAGATTCCAGATTTTTTAATAGTTGTATCTCGGCCAGATATTGTCCAATCCTAACAATGCATCCATACATCAGTGGAACGCTTATTTATTCAGCTTTCATTTTATGTATAAATCTCAATTTCCAAAAATCGACCCTTATGGTTTTGTGGTCCAGGGTCACAAATGAGTATCATTCACCTACAGTACCTTGCTTCATGTCCAAAAACATAATGCTTCCATTCAATATGCCCTATGAAACATGGTGTAATCACAGTAAATGTCCAGAAAATATGGTGTTACCATGTTAACCATAACAATATACCACAATAAGCATGGCAGTGTTCTGTGGCGTTACCGTAGTTTTTTTTAAATATAGGCCTACTATGGTACTTTTTTGTTGTTTCCTCCTGCCTGCAGAGGTGACTCTTACCTTGGACACCCCGTCCTCGTTGGCCTGCGCCTTTCTGCGGAGCTGTATGAGCGTCCACATGTCGCTGAGCGCGGCGTCGGACCTCATGAGCTCCGCGGCGCTGGGCAGAGCCTCCAGCGCGCACATCTGCTCCTCCATCCGCCGCAGCTTCTCCTCCATCACCCGGTAGGGGCTCGAACTGTCCAGCAGCAAGGCTTTAGTCTGGGCTAGGCTGTCATGGTCGTGGTCCACCTCCTTCCAGGTAGTCGTGACCCTCTCAATCTTCAGATGTCCCAGGATGGCGTGGAGTAAAGTGTGCAGCGCGTTGAAATTGACAGCTCCAACGTCTGGGGTTCCTATGGAGAGCTCCAGCAGCTCATGCAGGCTTATGTCGGTCGACATGGTCGTCGACTGTTTAGTCCGGTTTAAACGACGATGAATAAGGTGCTGTCAATCACAGATCTGTCTGTTTGAGTTACATCTCTCCAAAGAGGCACGCGAGTTCCAATTCCGTCGGTTTTCAAACATAATCACCGAGTTTTAACGCTCTACGCTGTTTTCTCAGTTCTGTGAACATCGTGAAATTATACTAAGTTCTTTAGTCATGGCGTCTAAAATCTGTAGGTGTTTGTTCATCCTTTAATTCGCACGTTACCGGCAGCTTTGCTTTGGTAAATTGCATCAACATTGCTCTTCTATTTGCGCTCCCCCCGCCCACCGACGATGCTGATTGGTTAAAGTGCCTAGCGTCACTTGTCTTCTCAATCCTCATTGGATAACGTCTCTGTCGATCAAAAGAAATTACCTTGTGTTGTGGGCCGAGGCGTCTTGGTTGCTCAGCAACCGATTCAGTGACAGCATCTGTAGTGCACGTGAGAGCGGAGAGCGATGAACAACTGTTATGCAGATTTACATTAGATATATTTCTAAGGGAAATTATGCACGATAAAAGTAACAAACAGCCAGTGTGTACAAAACATGCATTCATAAATAAAACAAAACTAAACTAAATAATGCCGTTTTCTAAACTGGCGATGTTTTTTTTTTTTTTTTATAATAATAATAAAATATGTCAATTGACCTCATAAGCCAGTCAACCTAAAAAAAAAAAAAAGGTTTTCCTTCATATTCAAATTTTCCATGTTAAAACTTGTTACTTCTGTTTTTGTCTAAAAGGTGTCACAAATGCTTTGCTGCAGTTTATATTTACAGATTTGTCCATAATAGTTTTTTATAAGCAGCTGTTTAACCTTAATCAAGATTTTTAAACATGATTCTTACACCATTTATTAGTTCATCTATTTTTTATTTAGTTTATATATATATACAGTGGGTACGGAAAGTATTCAGACCCCCTTAAATGTTTCACTCTTTGTTATATTGCAGCCATTTGCTAAAATCATTTAAGTTCATTTTTTTCCTCATTAATGTACACACAGCACCCCATATTGACAGAAAAACACAGAATTGTTGACATTTTTGAAGATTTATTAAAAAAGAAAAACTGAAATATCACATGGTCCTAAGTATTCAGACCCTTTGCTGTGACACTCATATATTTAACTCAGGTGCTGTCCATTTCTTCTGATCATCCTTGAGATGGTTCTACACCTTCATTTGAGTCCAGCTGTGTTTGATTATACTGATTGGACTTGATTAGGAAAGCCACACACCTGTCTATATAAGACCTTACAGCTCACAGTGCATGTCGGAGCAAATGAGAATCATGAGGTCAAAGGAACTGCCTGAAGAGCTCAGAGACAGAATTGTGGCAAGGCACAGATCTGGCCAAGGTTACAAAAACATTTCTGCTGCACTTAAGGTTCCTAAGAGCACAGTGGCCTCCATAATCCTTAAATGGAAGACGTTTGGGATGACCAGAACCCTTCTTAGAGCTGGCCATCCGGCCAAACTGAGCTATCGGGGGAGAAGAGCCTTGGTGAGAGAGGTAAAGAAGAACCCAAAGATCACTGTGGCTGAGCTCCAGAGATGCAGTCGGGAGATGGGAGAAAGTTGTAGAAAGTCAACCATCACTGCAGCCCTCCACCAGTTGGGGCTTTATGGCAGAGTGGCCCGACGGAAGCCTCTCCTCAGTGCAAGACACAAAAAAACACCTGAAGGACCACAAGATGGTGAGAGATAAGATTCTCTGGTCTGATGAGACCAAGATAGAACTTTTTGGCCTTAATTCTAAGTGGTATGTGTGGAGAAAACCAGGCACTGCTCATCACCTGTCCAATACAGTCCCAACAGTGAAGCATGGTGGTGGCAGCATCATGCTGTGGGGGTGTTTTTCAGCTGCAGGGACAGGACAACTGGTTGCAATCGAGGGAAAGATGAATGCGGCCAAGTACAGGGATATCCTGGACGAAAACCTTCTCCAGAGTGCTCAGGACCTCAGACTGGGCCGAAGCTTTACCTTCCAACAAGACAATGACTCTAAGCACACAACTAAAATAACGAAGGAGGGGCTTCACAACAACTCCGTGACTGTTCTTGAATGGCCCAGCCAGAGCCCTGACTTAAACCCAATTGAGAATCTCCGGAGAGACCTAAAAATGTCTGTCCACCAACGTTTACCATCCAACCTGACAGAACTGGAGAGGATCTGCAAGGAGGAATGGCAGAGGATCCCCAAATCCAGGTGTGAAAAACTCGTTGCATCTTTCCCAAAGGGTCTGAATACTTAGGACCATGTGACATTTCAGTTTTTCTTTTTTAATAAATCTCCAAAAATGTCAACAATTCTGTGTTTTTCTGTCAATATGGGGAGCTGTGTGTACATTAATGAGGAAAAAAAAAAAAAAACTTAAATGATTTTAGCAAATGGCTGCAATATAACAGTGAAAAATTTAAGGGGGTCTGAATACTTTCCGTACCCACTGTATATATAAAACCAGTGTAAATACAAGTATTATATATATTTTTTAAATCCTTCTGAAAAGCTTTCATATTCTTTAACATCCTCATGTGTCATTGTCCCACACCAAAACACTTATTGAAAAAAAAAATAAAAGAAAAAAAGGTATCATATAGCTTGCAAAAAGACATGGGCAAGAGTCAAAGGCTCAAAAAGGACTTTAATCCCATATATACACACATTTATAAAAAAAAACAGAATATCCAGGCGCCATTACCATTTTTACAGTATGATACATTCAAGTATATGACCAGATATTCATGTCACATTTTCCCTCATCATCCTATAGATTGCTCTGAACGAAATGAAGCCGAACCGTTTACGCCGTAATGACGTACATGTAGCTCCTACTCCCAAGCAAATGAGCTCGTAACATATGTATTGTGAATGTCTTTCTGAGCTCCTTCTCAATGCATTATTATTTACAATGACATGTTGACTTAAGCCCAGCTTGATATTAGTATAGTTGCAATTACAAAAAATGATTCCCAAGTCATTCTTTCTCCATTTTCTATCGATTACATCAGAAATCGGTTTCATTGACATATTTGCTCACTTCACACAAATAAGGACAAACCTAAAAAAAATAAAGCAAATTTCTACAGAGTGCTTCAATCTTTGGCAAAATTGCTTTCTTAAAAAAAAGGCAACTGGCAAAATAATTCAAATAAGCAAGACAATCTAATTTAACTACTGACTGTGCATTGAGTGTTTCATGCTGATACTGATTTTGTAGTTGTGAACAAATAAAATAGTCTTTAATCATATTTCTCATCCATAGTCTCACAGTGTAGTGTACATTTAAGTGATTTACTGCATTTGCACTAAGACTTCTTTACAATAACAGAGTTTAAGTAGTAATAATAACTACTTAAAAGGAGTAATTCACCAGAAAAAAAAAATGCAGTCTTCATTTACATAACCTCATTTTTGGTTTTCATGGAACAAAAAAAGCAGAATTTTAGAGGACTCATTACACATCTCTTTTCCACACAAAATTCAAAGTGACCACATCTGACAAGCTCCAAAATGGACCAATAAATATGTCTAATGCACTATATTCCAAGACGTCTGATATCATATAATAGTTTTCTTTGAGGATCAGATTGAAATTTAGGTCAATTAATGCCGCAGCTTGCAAATCTCATTCCCCGTATTCAAACCGGTAAGTTGCATTTGCTTGTTTGTTTAAAAGGCATTCGTTCTTCAAAAAATTCCTCTCATGTTCCACAAAACAACACCCTACAAACCTGAGGGTGAGTAAATCATGACAGATGTTTAATTTTGGGGTGAATTATGTATAAAAAAAATAAGCATTGTTGGAAAGATAATTAGACCGCAGTGGTTTCTAGCATTGCACAGTATAATGCTATATGAAAACTTCAAAATTTGAACAAACATTTTATTGCATTACAGAACTTCATCCTATATCCCACATGAGGAGTAAACATATTTTAAGTGCAAGTAAAGAAAAGAGTCTATACAGCCAATTCGCTTGAAAAGGAGAATGGATACATGGCCTAAACCAAAGAGCTAAACCAGAGATGATAATGGCCATTGAAGATGGCTTGTAGATCTGCTCACTGAGGCTGATGGCTGGAGATGAGACGGTAGTTCTGGCACTTCAGTCCTTTTAACTCATCCTGTCAGATACTGTCATAATCAGAATCCCGTCGTCTGCTGATAACGCCCCACTCCACCACAAAGAAAGTAATGGTACCCAGAAAGCCCGTCAGCACCATGATGAGCAGCTGCCAGTGCAGGAGAAGATAGTTGCTGTAGAAGAAGGCCACGGCAGCTGTGATGGACTGCAGAGACAGTAGGAAGAAATATAGCATCATGGGCCATAAACACATACTACTCATACACATACATTTTCCTAATGTTTCATTCATTCTGACTAATAAACTAAAATAATAATGGACTTAAATTTTTTAAGAAAAATCTAAGTTTCATGTTGCATTTTTTGGATATTTGAATGAAATATGACCCAACCATTTTACGATAGGATTTTTACATTAAACTATTTAAATACTTCTGATGCTAACATTTAAAACACTTTAAATGAAGGTTCAAACCTGTACAAATTTAAAGACTGCGAATGCTGGAGCACTGTCCTCCCGGAACAAGAAGCCCACAATGCTGATGAGCTGAGTGTTGAAACAACTATCCCCCAGACCCAGCAGGAAACTGCATATCAGTGCCACAGTCACACTGACAAAACAAGCCAGAAAAGTGTTAATAAACAATTAAAGCATCTTTATGTCTGACTCTATTCTCACTGCTCATCCTTGTTGGAAAGTCCAGTACTGTAACTGCTGTCTCTTACCTAGGTTGGATAAAAGCTTGCATTTGTGTGCCTTCCTCTGGGGCCACGGGAGCATCACTGGCTATGTTGAGGAAGATGAGGTAGAATGCCACAATATGGATGAACAGGCCAAAAAACACCACCGGGTTTCTGCCGAAACGATGACACTTATCCAGGAACCCAAATACTCCCCCTCCTGGTCAAGCAGAGAAAACAGTTTATAGCATTTGCCATGTCAACAAAGAACTGAAACACAATAATTGTAATGCACTGACTTACCAAGTATTTCACCAACACCTATCAAAATTCCAGAGAGGCCGATAAGACCCTTGGCATCGTCTCCAAACTGAGTCATGGCCCCTAAACATGTCCCATACACCCCACTGTAAAAGGTGAGCTCGAGACCTGGACAGATAGGCAACCACATTGTCTCAACATTACAGTTCAGGTAGTCATCTACATCACTATAATGGTACATATCACAAGTTTTATAGTTTTTTTTTTTTTTATCCATGTATTGTAGTAATGCCTATGTTTGGATAATCCAGTGAACAACATGCTTTTAAAACAAAAAGGTGCTTATTTTGTTAATTTTATGTGTAACTTGGACACAAACAAAAGGAAAAGACACTTTTTGTTAATAATAATTCTTGTAAAAAAAAAAAAAAAAAAAAGACTCAAAACAGTAAAACTTACACTTCATATATTATTATATAGCATATAATAATATATGCTTATTCTTATTAGTATCTAGAAGAACAAATCCCCCTGCTACTAAAGGGATCCCCCAGGGTTCTGTTTTGGGCCCTCTTCTTTTTATAATCTGCTTTCTTTAGCCGTCATTATGGTGTGAATTACCGCTGCTACCAAACTGATTTTCCTTTGAGAGACTGAACTTACCAGAGTACGCAAAGGGTAGGCTCAGTAAAAGCATCTCTTTGGTCATAGCTAGCTGTATGGATTTCTCTGATGAAAAGAGATAATAGATTTTATAAATGAAACAAGAAAGTTAATAATGTGCTTTAAACCACAATTTTAAATCTTTGAATATATTTTAGATAATTTAGTACCACTTACTGAATGCCTCGAATGCTTGAGACCGCAGACTCTGGGATGGACTTTTAAGGAGTAACAAGAACAGGAAACAAGACAAAGAAAAAACGACAATACAATATGACTAAACTGGTCCAGAAAAAATGTCTTGAGTTGCAGAAGTGCATAAAAATATACACTTACACCACAGAGCTACTATCAGAGAGGTCTGCTGGTAGAAGTGACTCAGTATCAGCATCAGTAGGTGCAGGTTCTGGGTCTGGTCGCTGGATCAGGAAAAAAAGGAAGTTGCCTACCAGGCTGATGACAGTGAGTGTGATGAAAACCGTCTGACGGTCCTTATCTGACACCAAGAAACAACGGTTTTCAGCTTTTTTTGACCAGAGACCTAAATTATAATTCTGTCTAACCATTCAGACATGATTTTGCATTGATGTTTCTTTTACAGTCTCTTTTTGTTATACAAAATAAGCAAACAATTAATTTATTTCAACCAATAATTATTGTTACAATAATTTGTGGGGTGATTTCCACCACAGTCAAGTCAAGTCAAGTCACCTTTATTTATATAGCGCTTTTATCAATACAGATTGTGTCAAAGCACTTAACAGTATCAAATTGGAGGATAGAGTGTCAGTAATGTATAAAAATAAGATTAAACATTCAATTTTCAGTTAAGGCATTTCATTATTGAGTTCAGAGATGTCATTGTCTAGAAATTAAGTGTCCCCAACTGAGCAAGCCAGAGGCGACAGCGGCAACGAACCAAAACTCCCTCTGTGGCAGAATGGAGAAAAAAAAACCTTGGGAGAAACCAGGCTCAGTTGGGGGGCCAGCTCTCCTCTGGCCAGGAGATAATTGTTTATTTATTGTTTTAATTAAAATGAAATCAGTGGCTGCCATTGTTTATTATATAAAACGTACTCACCTGTTATGTGACTCTTGCCACGCCAGGCAATAAATATGTAGAGATTACCAAAGAATAAGCTACAAATAAAGAGAATAAATAAATCAATGTTCCTCATGTTCTCCTTTTCATTCCACACACCCTTAAGGAAAACAAGCAAGATGTACCTAAACTGCATCAATGCCCAAAATATTCCACTATTTCTCCCAATGGTGGAATCTTTGGAGTTGATGGTGAGTAGATTCCCCTGGGCTGTCCAGAGCACTGCAAGACACAAAGTTATCAGAAAGCTTTAGAGAGTGTGTGGCAACAAAATATGATTTCATAACTGAGCAGATAATGATAATCGCACCTGCAGCAGCGATTCCGAGCAACACAGATAACGTGTAGAATGATGAGGTGTATGGATGAATGAAAACAGCAATATAACCACTAAAAAGAGAGCACAGATTATGTCTTTTTAATAAATACTTTATCGTAAATACTAAGAAAATTACTATACTACTAATATTACTAAATTAAGTCCTTTAGGCACTTACCTGTAAACAAGTCCACTAAAAAACAAAGACAACTGAGGTCCAATGACAGCTATCACTGAGGGCGCTATAAGGTTAGACGCAGAGAATACGGCGTAGATAATCGCCATGCTAGAAAAGAAGTATAATAAGCTTGTGTTAAGGGTGGTATTTTAATGAATAGTGATCATCAAAATAAATACAATATAACTATTTCATTGTGTTTTATAGAAACATTAACCCAATACATCTCACATATGTACACACCTTAAAATAATCAATATTAATATATATTCAAAATACAAAAATGATGAATCAGTTTTTTTTAAAGATTAATACTGTTCATTAAACCATTTCAATATTAATGAACAGAGCGATTCCAAGAGGGTCGTCGCACCATTGCTGCTCGGGCCCTATATACAGTCAAGGCCAAAAGTATCGGCACCCTTGCAATTCTTTCAGAAAATGCAACACTTCTCTCAGAAAATTGTTCCAATTGCAAATGTTTTGGTATTCACGTGCTTATAGTTTTTGTTTGCACCGCAACAACACAAAAAAAAAAACAGAAGAAAAGTCAAACTTGATAAAATTTCACACAGAATTCAAAAATGGACTGGACAAAATTATCAGCACCTTGTCAAAATTGTAAGAAATAATTGCTTTTTCAAGCTCCTGTAATTTGTATTTAGACACCTGTGGCAAGTAACAGGTGTGGACAATTAGTAATCACACTTGCAACCAGTTGACAAAAGTTAACTCAACCTTTGTGTTGTGTGTCACACTGAGCATGGAGAAAAGAAAGAAGTGTAAAGAGTTGTCTGTGGATCTGAGAGAAAAAATTGTGGAAAAACATGGACAGTCTCAAAGCTACAAGTCCATCTCCAGAGATCTTAATGTTCCTGTGTCCACTGTGCGCAATATCATCAAGAGGTTTACAGCCCATGGCACTGTAGCTAACCTCCCTGGACGTGGACGGAAGAGCAAAATTAATGAAAAATTACAACAAAGGATTGTTTGAATGGTGGATAAAGAACCCTGATTAACTTCTAAACAAATTCAAGCTGATCTTCAGGCACAGGGTACAACAGTGTCAGCTCACACTATCCGTCGCCATCTGAATGAAAAGGGACGCTATGGTAGGACGCTATGGCTGACATAAAGGCATGAAAAAGCAAGACTGGAGTTTGCCAAAACTTTATGTGACAAAACCACAATCCTTCTGGGAGAACGTACTGTGGACAAATGAGACAAAAGTAGAGCTTTTTGGTAAAGGACATCATGGCACTGTTTACAGAAAAAGAAATGAGGCCTTCAAAGAAAAGCACACAGACCCTACAGTCAAACATGGTGGAGGTTCAAAGATGTTTTGGGGTTGACTGTGTGAACGGTATCATGAAATCTGATGATTACCAAAGAATTTTGGGACACAACGCAGTGGCCAGTGTCAGAAAGCTGCGTCTCCACCAGAGGTCATGGGTCTTCCAGCAGGACAATGACCCGAAACACACTTCAAAAAGCACTCAGAAATGGTTACAAACAAAGCGCTGGAGAGTTCTGAAATGGCCAGCAATGAGTCCAGATCTGAATCCCATAGAACATCTTTGGAGAGATCTCAAAACAGCAGTTGGGAGAAGGCATCCTTCAAAGAAGAATGACCTGAAGCAGTTTGTAAAAGAAGAGTGGGCTAAAATTCCAGTAGAGAGGTGTAAGAAACTCATTAATGGTTACAGGAAGCCATTGATTTCAGTTAATTTTTCCAAAGAAGGTGCTACCAAATATTAAGTTAAGGGTGCCAATAATTTTGTCCAGTGCATTTTTTGGGTTCTGTGTGGAATTGTATCAGACTTGACTTTTCTTCTCTGTTTTTTGTGTTGTTCCAATGCAAAAAAATAAAATAAACATGCGAGTACCAAAACATTTGCAACTGCAACAATTTAGCAAAAAAAGGTGCCGATATTTTTGCCCCCCCCAATCACAAATAAATTAATAAACAAACATTCGGTCAAAATGATCAAATTTCTCAGGGAAAAAAATGGAGTGTGTGCCGAATAAGTGTCCTAACTTAACACGGTCACATGCTAACCACATTCCTTTCTCTCTCTTTTTTTTTTTTTTTTGAGAGCAGACCGTGCTTCGTTGTTACATAACCACGGTCAATGTGATTAATGAGGTCAAAGAGAGATTCATTAAATTACAGCACAACATCAGCTGACCCGATTTTCATCTTTAACTCAGCCATCGTAAATCTCATTCAAAAAAGGGTGCAGAGGCCAAAACATGTCACATGGCCAGAGCAGAAATAGAGCATAACTGTGGGATTCTGAAAGTAAAAATCCTGTTTCTTGCCTATACGTGTTTGTGGATATTTTACAATACACTTCAATTACAATTTTTGTTTCATTTTTTTATAAATTCCTATGTTAGCAGTTTTATGTAACTGCTATTGTCATTTGCTTATGCAAATTAACTTTGCATAAAAGAAGCCAAGCGCACAGCCTCGCAACTTTATATACTTTACATTATTTTAATACCCATTGAAGGAAAAAGTTACTTCTGGCATCAAGGCTGAATCCCATAGAAGGCCACCATTGTACTCTATGTCACTCTGTTGACAGAAGAAATCAATGAAGGAAACGAATACCTTGTGTAGCCACTTCCATGAAACTCTGTACTGTTGAAACTCTTTATTACGGTTTGCTGAAAAAGTGAAAATGTTGGTTTGAATACATGTTGAGAAGCCTAGCCAAATCTGATATGATAGCATGCATCAGATCATGCATTTCTATGTCTGAAAAAGCTCAAAACCTACTTCAATATTCCCGCAGGTGCCAAAGGCAGTGAACATAACCATGAACCCCAAGCCCAGGATAATGATGTTGAGCAGGGCCTTTCCTTCTGGACTCATGATGGCTTTAGTTCGAGGACAACCTGAGACTAGTGAACACACACAGAGATGCATCAAAGTCAAGTGACACCTGACACAACTGCTTAAAAACATGACCATGCTGGTTTTCATGCGCTGCATATGATCACTGCTTCCTCATGAGATCAAACAGCTCTGAAGGATACCGAAACAGTTATTGTACTACATGTGTTTCATGAAATAATGCATTTTTAATAAACGATTAGTCATATTATTTAGGCTTTTGAATTGAGAGCGACTGCAGTAGTAATTGAGCTCAGTAAACTTACCGATTACTTGAGTGCGCTGCTAACAGCTAATTCATAACCTGTTGATCAAAGCGAGTTCAATATGGAAAAAAGCATTTTGTAAAGCTGGTAAACGTAAATATATATTTGTTTCCGACTTCTCGCAAAGGCTCTGAAATCAAAAATATCTGTCATGTGACACCTCTCAGCTGACGGTGACGTCTCCCCCTCCTCCTCCACGAACAGATTTATGGGTAATGTAGTTTTTCCGTAGGTGAGTGCTTGCTGTTGATAGGTATTCATTAAAAATATTTGTTTAAAAACATATAGTTTGCATAAACTGTGTAATTAGATATAATTTAGAGTATCTCTTAATTTGCCTTGTTGCTAGTCAGTAGAGCAACATACAAGCTCTCACATATCCTAGTCCTTATTTAGAAATCTATATGATTAAAAACGACAGAGGGTTCAGAAAAGTCCTATAGCCTAGTCTTTGCTCAAACGTCACGTTTGAAGGATTACTGCGTAATTTATGTTTAGAACAAAAAGCAAAACTCTTCAAATAATGTAACCTAACCCTATAAATTAAAAAAAATATACACCTTTAAACTTACAGATTTTATGCAACAATCATTACTTACAGAAATTTTAAAAAGGGATAAATATAAATTGTATTTTCTGAAAATAACTATTCATAAAACCAATCATTACAGAAATGTACAACAATGAAAATATTACGCCTTCCAAGATGATACTCACTTTTATCGGAAAATATACTTTTTGGCTTCACTGAACATTCTAGCGAGGATTAAAATGCTTTTATTTAATTAGTTTAATTATATATTTTGACCAGTCGTCACATTCACAAATACAACTTTTACAGTTTATTTTGTTGACTTGATATTTTATGCCCCATTGTTACATTTACGCATTTAGCAGACGCTTTTATCCAAAGCGATTTTATCAGTGCATTACAGTGCTATACATTTTTTGTCAGTATGTGTGTTCCCTGGGAAAATTATTGTTAATTCCCTGGAAAATCGTTGTTCCTTTTCTCTGATCTTTACATTATTAGGAAATATCTTTCTTTCTTTTATGCATTCTTTTATTTTTGTATACATACTTGTATAATCTGCATTTGAACGAAAGTGCATGTAAAATGTTTATTCAATAAAAACTCCATTCTATTCTAAAAACCCAGTGGATCACGTGGCTGGAAAATGCTAATTCTCTTCCGGGTTTTGGAACTACTACAGAACGTGCGCGCGCTAGCCGGAGGTACAGCCAGAGCCGAGCCCATCTGCTGTCCTTGACAATAACGACTTGTTACGAAGGTTTTGGGCTGTCGCTTTCCATTTCAGAGTCACTAATAAACTGTCTTTTTCAAGTGATAACATATATCTGAAAAAGTCATAGATGCAAACTTCTCACCTTTCAGTGGTAACTCACTTTTTTGTCACCTCTGAGATTTGCTGAGATCAAGGGTAAAAAAAACTACCTAAGGGGCAGATGCATAAACTCTTCAAACTTGTCTTAAAAAAAAATTTCTTCAAGACTGGTCATAACTTTTTAATTTCAGTTATGAAAAGGTAGATTGGTCTTATTTGTATTGGAAGAGACTGATTACCCCCTTGGCAACTTCTAGTTCTTCTTAAAGGGATACTCCAACCCAAAATGAAAATTTTGACATTAATCACTTACATCCATGTCGTTCCAAACCTGTAAAAGGTTCGTCCAATTTAAGATATTTTGGATGAAAACCGGGAGGCTTGTGACTGTCCCATTGGCTGCACGGTCAAGGCCCAGAAAAGTATGAAAAACATTGTCAGGATACTCCATCTGCCATCAGTGGTTCAATCTGAATTTTATGAAGCGACGAGAATACTTTTTGTACGCAAAGAAAATAAAAATAACATTTATTCAACAATTCATCTCCTCTCTGTCTCTCTGTAGCTGCGTTTCCATCCACCTATTTTTATGCGCATTTTGGAATATCGCATAAAAAAAAAAAATCGCTGGATGGAAACGCCAAGACGCGCATAAATTCTAAAAATGCGCATAAAAAACTTATGTGAACATTTGAGTTGGATACACTTTTTATCCGATAAGAAAAAATGCGCATAAACTACGATGGAAACACATTTACCGAATAAATTCCTCCATGCGCATCGAAACTGGATAACTTGACTAGTAGTAACACATGGACTATTTTGACGATGTTTTTCATACTTTTCTGGGCCTTGACAGTGCAATCTACTATGCAGTCAATGGGACAGTCACAAGCCTCCCGGTTTTCATCCAAAATATCTTAAATTGTGTTCCGAGGACAAACGAAGCTTTTACGGGTTTGGAACGACATGAGGGTGAATGAATATTGACAATTTTCATTTTGGGGTGGAGTATCCCTTTAAGACATGGCCCCTGGTTGTTTCAGTAAGTCTTGTATAGTATTTTCTTTACTTCAAAAACTATGTCTAAAAATGGTAGTATTTTATGTATTTGAGGTCTGACATGTGGGAATGGTGAAGAGAGAAAGGGCAAACATTTTGCATTTTAGGTTAGCATTGCCGTCTAATCAGCCAATGTTGTCTTAAATAGCTTGCATAGCACTTCATCTTTAATAACACGGGATTTTGACCAAATATATTCAGTCTTGATTTTTATAAAATGTTGCAACGAGATGCTAAAATTTATTATGTTTTTTGTTAAAAATTACAGTTTTGGACATACAAGGTAATAAAAAATATTTAGTAAAATTCCTTAAAGTAACTATAAATAAGCATGTAATGCAAATAGCCTATCTTTAAATAAATTCTGTGCCCCTGGTCCATGCAACGTTGTTACCTTTTTTCCCCCTTACCTGTTTGCATCTCTGAAAAATTATCCACTACAACTACAATTTAGAATATGTCTGTCTTAATGTCCTTGTTAATTTTAATAAGATATAACAAGTCTAGTGTAAGTTGACTAGAAGTCTGAGCATCTTAGTGTTTTCGCATGAATGCATTTACATTGCAATTAAAACTGCAAAAATATTATCTTCTAACTATATGCATAATGTTTAAAGTGTAACATAACGTGGAGACAAAATTAAATGTTTTTCAACCTAACATTAAAGGATTAGTTGACTTCCAAAATGTCCTGATAATTTATTCACCCCCATCTCATCCAAGATGTTCATGTTTTTCTTTCTTCAGTGGAAAAGAAATGAAAGGTTTTGAGGAAAATGAATGAAAATGCATGAAATGTTTATCGTTTTTAGTTGAAAACTGTAATGTAAACACCCCCTAAAACTTCTAGTAGGTGTAGACAAGTAACTATTTTGAAGAGTGAGTCATTGAATCATTCATTCAACTGATTTGTTCAAAATTGCTCATTCATTAGTGGAACAAAGCAAGTGACTGCAGTTTTTATTCAAACTCTATTGCACTAATCTCTGATTTTACTTCATCTACACCTACAGTCCGAGGCGTCGGAGGCGCAGCCGTTCCAGAAGCAGGAGCCGCTCTCGTTCCCGCAGCCGCTCCCGTTATAGCAGGTCACGCTCCTATTCCTGCTCTCGCTCCAAGTCGCACACGCCCCGCAAGAGGAAGTCCAAGTCTCCTTCCAGGTCTAGGTCACGTTCACGATCCAAATCCAGGTCTCGTTCCAGAAGCCGCACACCTGCGTCCAACAGAGACTCTTAAGTCCAGGTCAAGGTCTAAAAGACAACCGAAATCTGCTGGGGAAGAAGGGCCTGCATCCTAAAAACTCTTAATTGGTAAGAAAACACGACACCTACCTGTGCTGCAATTCACTGGAATAATATGCAGGAATAGAGTTCAGACTTGCAGTCGCATCGCACTGGTAAAAATTTGACTTGCACAGCAGGATTTGGTTCTGCTTTGACAATCCTGCGATTGGTGTTGAACTCGATGTGGAATTGTTTCCTCCGAGCTGCTGAATCCAGTATGGCAATGTAAAAGCAGGGCTGTGTGGTGCAGTTTGAGCTGTAGAGGGGTATGTGATCCAGCTACCTGCTCCTGCTGGGGTTGCTTTGAAGCAGATGGGTGTTTTGGTGGTGCTGAGGTACGTGCACGAGCACGAGACAACGGACAAACAGCATCCTGCCTTATGCTGGGTACACACTAAAAGATTTTTTAAATCTTATAAGATCTTCAAAATGTGAGAGACCACAAACATGAGGGGAAAAAATCCTAGATTTAACCGTTTTGCTCCTATAGTGTGTGGTGTCCTCGGGGTTCCCCCCCACACACATCAGGATTTTTGATGTTGAATATTTACGATTCACGATCGGGGCGCCTCCGTCACTCTTAACACACCTCACACCACAGGAAAATCTGATAAAATAATATTTAGAACCACCAAGATAATCGGGACATTACCTAGGATTGTCGGAAGCGGAGAAATCAGCCCAAAATCAGCCCGATTATCTTGTGGTGTGTACCCAGCATTAGTAAAAAGTGCTGCCAGCTGCTTACTTAAAGATGGAAATGTAAATAAACATAACTGTGTTATAGTACGAGTAATTTTATATCATGAACATAGTATAAAATAACCATACTAAGTATTTTATTTAAAAATGTATTTTTTACTATTTAAGATTGTAATTTGAGATTGATACACTATACACACATGAAATATGATTGCAATTTAAAAAAGCTGTTTTCTATTTTAATATACTTTAAAATATAATTTATTTCTGTGATGTAAAGCTGATTTTCAGCTTCATTACTCCAGTCTTCAGTGTCACATGATCCTTCAGAAATCATTCTCATATGCTGATTTATTATCGATGTTGAAAACAGTTTTTGCTGCTTCATATTTTTTTTGGAACCTGTGATACAAGGATACAATTTTCAGGATGCTTCGATAAATAAAAAGTTACAAAAGAACAGCATTTATTAAAAATAGGTTTTCTAACAAAAGTCTTTGTCACTTTTTATCAATTTAACACATCTTTGCTGAATAAAAGTGTTACTTTCTTTAAAAAAAAAATAATAATAATTTTATGACCCCAAACTTTTAAACAGTAGTGTATATACGTAGTTACAAAAGACTGAAGCAGCAGAAACTGTTTTCAACATTGATAATAAATCAGTATATTAGAATGATTTCTGAAGGATCATGTGACACTGAAGACTGGAGTAATGATGCTGAAAATTCAGCTTTGCATCACAGGAATAGATAATATTTTAAAGTATATTAAAATAGAAAAAGTTATTATAAATTGCAATAATATTTAATAATTTAAATTTTTTTTCTGTATTTTTGATCAAATAAATGCAGCCTTGATGAGTAGAAGAATCTTCTTTTAAAAAACATTAAAATTCTAATTTTCACATGTCTCATCACAAGTCTGACCACAGTTTTGTGTTCTCTCAGGTCTGTCTCATTGTGGGGTGATTCTACACGTGTGACCTCTGTTGGACCCTGAGGAACCTCGGATTGAAAACACAATGGCTACATGGGCCTAAAGGTCATTAAGACTGATTGGCATATTCGAACTGTTTGATATTATACAGCCCTTTGTTCTTTGTATACATTGTTCCTATTTACAGTGAGTTTTTTTTTTTTAAATATGTCGTTTTTAATTTGTTGAGTAGGACGAGCATCACAATTCTATTGGCCTTTTAAGGTAAAGCTGTTTGGGTGATGGTTCAGTGTGCTAGATGCACCTCGATTGTGTCACTTTTTTAAGACGCTGTATAGAAATTGATTTAGATTTGGCATTTGTGTTAAAATTTGTTTTAATTTGCAAATGCTTCAAATTGTTGTTGTGTTTTATTTTGAAATTATTTGGAAATAGCTTGTGTTCTTATTACTGTACATTACAGTCCTGATGTTAAACAATTGTTTTTTTCAAGTTTACTTAGCCTTTCGTGTGATATTTGGATTCTAACCCAATGTCTTGTGTATTTTTTGTGCACAGTTGTCTAGCTGTTGAGTTTTGCTGGTTAGCTGTTAAGGTCCGGTGTTGCAGTGCTGAGTGCTTGGCTGTTTCCGGTTTTCTCCAGATTTCAGCTGTTGCAGGTGTGGCCAAGGTCAAGCAGCATCTGCAAATACATTTTTGGTGGCATAAATGCTGTCGTCTTACAAAGTTTGTTTACTTTGTTCCGTAATTTGGAAAATTTGAGTATCTTAAACTATACAATGAACTTTGTTCTGTCGCTTTACTTTTGGATCTTCAAATAAATGAAATATTAAATCCTTACATCTTGGTGTTATATCAAAATGTGCTTAATTTGTGTATATTAGCATAATTTCTAATAAACATTTTGGTAATCTGGCATCTTTAAAGTGGAGGAGGAAAATTCACGGCAGAACTTTATCAGGTCATTATGTAATGTGCTGGATGGAGTTGGAAAGAATTGGAAAAAGATTTTCATATTACATACAAGTTTATAAAATTCAAACAAACGTATTAAACTTATCTCGTTATAATAATCATTTGTACAGTATGATTCCCTGGAAGCGTTGATCCGGCGAGATGGTTTTTGTTTGCATCAAATGTTTCTAATGGAACATTAACGCACTTCAGATCCCACTTATGTAACAAGGCATCTATGGACCAGTCCGCACTGCAAGAAAAGAAATGGAAAAAATGCATTGGTTTTTAAATAGGCATTATGGAAGGTGAATAATTGTGAATGGAGAACCCTTTTAATATACCTATCAGTTCCAAACTATATTTTACAAGATACCTTCAGGTGTTAAATAGTCTTAATTCGTCCTTCCTCAAATTAAGGCCTTATACAGTCTTAAATGAGAGCAGAAAATAGAATTCTTAAAATCATGTCGTTAAATGCTGCATAACAGATAAAAATATCTTTCCAATACAATTATCTAAATATCACTCCAGCACCAAGCTGCAACAAACGGACACTCTTCATTACCCTCCTATGGTGTTGCTTGAAACACTGGCTAAAAACTATTTCTTCTTAGACTCTCATCATGTAGGATCATGTATGTGCATGGGATACGGTATGAGGCAATACCGTTTATATTGATTTACAGTAGTTTGAAACGAGCATATCTGAAAAAAATATCTAGAGGAGGACTTAACTGCTGCGGAGAAAGTGCTTAATACAATTTGTTCTAAACATGTGACGGGCTTTATATTAAGAGCTTTAAAAAAACTTGTAAGATATAGTAGCCTATAGTTTATAGTTTCAGTTTAAAGCGGCTTGATCGGCTGAATGTGCCGCTGACAGAGATGCTTCTCGAGCTTACATTTCACAGGTATATTCTCAATCAGTGTTAGAAAGCTATGGAAATATTTCCATTTTGCTGTCAGAAGGCATGAGCCTTTTGCTTTGCGATTCTCCGCTAAACTTCACAGACTTCATTTAGAACAAGCGCCGCCACGGGCCAAACAGATGGAGCGCAATAATTCTGACTAAAATATACATTTTGCTTAAATATTTGTAGTTGGACAATAAATGTGACATATCTAGAATTTTAAACCTACAACTAAGTGTATTTGTATGATAGCACTAACTGTAATGGGGTAATCAAAATAGTCTTTTTACTCAATTAGTCTGTCCTTTTTTATTATTAAAATTTTTAGTTTAGTAAATTTAACCTGCTTTAAAAGCATTATTTTTGTTTTTAGAGTGCAATGTTACAATGTTAAAATGTAATGTGATTTTAACCCTTTTTTGCACATAATATATGCCTACATGATTACATTCACTTTATTTGTTTAATCCAAATACAAAAGAGTAGAAAATACTGAGATATATACCGTATACCGCAAATCAGCCAAAAATGACAGCGATATGAATTTTAATATATATATATATATATATATATATATATATATATATATATATATATATATATATATATATATATATATATATATATATATACATACTGTCCCCTCCAAAAGTATTGGAACAGTAAGGCCAATTCCTTTATTATTTTACAACCATTTGAAATCTCCTGAGGAAGAAAGAAACCACTGGTGTACTAAGTAACACCTCAAACGGGTAGATCAAGGAAAACATCTGCAGTTGATGACAGAAACATTGTGACAGCTGTAAAGAAAGACCCTAAAACAACTGTTAGTGACATCAGCAACAACCTCCAGAGGGCAGGAGTGAAGGTATCACAATCTACTGTTCGCAGAAGACTTCATGAACAAAAGTACAGAGGCTACACCAGAAGATGCAAACCACTCATTAGCAAGAAGAATAGGAGACGGGCCTCAAAAATTCAGTTTTATGGACTGATTTTATGGACCAAAGTGATGGAAAGGCTAAAGTTTGGAGAAAGAAAGGATCTGCTCATGATCCCAAACATACAAGCTCATCTGAAACACAGTGTACACAGGTGTACATTATAGTACACATTACACAAGTAATGTAATGGCTTGGGCTTTCATCGCTTCTTCTGGGACAGGCTCATTAATCTTCATTAATGATGTAACACATGATGGCAGCAGCAAAATTAACTCAGAAGTCTACAGAAATATTTTGTCTGACAATTTACAGAAAGATGCAACCAAACTGATTGGGAGATCCTTCATCGTGCAGCAAGATAATGACCCAAAACATAGTGCCAAAACAACAAAGGAGTTCATCAGGGGCAAGAAGTGGAAGGTTTTAGACTGGCCAAGTCAATCTCCACACTTAAACCCTGTAGAGTATGCATTTTACCTGCTAAAGAAGAGACTGAAAGGAATAACCCCCCAAAACTGAAAGAGGCTGCGGTGAAAGCCTGGAAAAGCATCACAAAAGAAGAATGCAAAAGTTTGGTGATGTCAATGGGTCACAGGCTTGATGCAGTTATTGAAAGCAAAGGATTTGCAACTAAATATTAAGTCTTTTTCACTTTAATCTATGTTAATTCTATCTGTTCCAATACTTTTGGTAACATGACAAATGGGTGGGTTCAAACAAAAGGTGCTATCTTCTAAGTTGTGTATCAGATCCAGATGAAAATACCTGTAAATAAAAGCTGAAATGTTAATCTCTCATCTCATATTCATCTTTTGATGTCAAACCCAAATGTTTACAGTCTACAGCAAAAATAAAGGAATTGGCCTTACTGTTCCAATACTTTTGGAGGGCACTGTATATATATATATTGGAAACTGATACTTTATTCGGGATTCATCAAATTCCTGAAGAAAAATAAAAGTATTTAAAAAAAAATATTAAGCCATATTTCACAAGCTACAAACTGTTTTTGTGAGTGTAATCTCAAACAAACTTTATTTTAAAATCTTTGTCCAAGAATTACACACAACTAGAAAAATCATGGAATCTCATTGGCCAGAAAGTGTGGGATTTTAAGTGTCTATGGAAGGTAAATGATAGTCAGTAATAATGCGTGTTTGTAAGATCACCTTCTCTCCTGGTAGGTAGTCCAGAACTGAGCATGCGGGTTTCTCCTCACAATAAAGGAGATGGTCACAAGCACATCTTCAAAATCTGTTCAAAGCAGTGTTTTGTTCAATGCTTAGAAACTTGTGTAAGATAAAAAGATAAAACAAGGGAAAAAACACTCACCTTCAAGTTCATAGAATACATCTGATCCCAAGATAACATCCACAGGTGGCAGTGAGAGGAGCTCTGGTGATACCTGTCCCCAGGTGAGTCCGATCACAGGTACGTTGGGGAGGTGGTTGACATCACAGGAGCGCCTGCAGTTCCTCAGGCAGAGGGGGAGCTCAGCACTGTCTGACAAAATCACGCGAGCTCCACACTTGGCAGCCACCACGCCAGGCAAACTCACTCCAGCACCGAGCTGCAACAAACAGACACTTCATTACCGTCCTATTGTGTTGCGGGTCAATTTGACCCAAATTCAATTTGCTTGAAACACTGGCTAACAACTATTTCTTCTTAGACTCTCTTCATTTAGGATCATGAATGTGCATGGGAAGTTTTGACAAATATATGCGTTTTGGAAAGGCTGTACACATTTTGGTGACTACAATATTAAGGTCTGTCGGACTCGCTCATATCTGCCAGGTTCAGCCATAGGTGGCATTCCTGAACCACCAGAGTGGACATCGTCTGACCGAGGGACCGCGCTGTGACTTTCGTTGTCCGAAGGGCAAGGTCCGTTGCTGTGCGCAGTTCCTGCATCAAACCTGGGTCAGAACTGCCCTCGTACAGCTGCCTCAACGCCTTGGCCTGGTAGGTTTGCAGCAGGGCCATGGCGTGCAGGGCAGAGGCGGCCTATCCAGCAGCTCTGTAAGCCTCGGCCGTTGAAACGGACGAGAACCCACAAGCCCTGGACGGGAGGTGTGGTTTACCCAGCCAGGCGGCGATGCCCCGTGGGCAAAGCTACTCAACTGATCTACTCAACAATAGCAAGCTCAACTGGAGGGGATCTCCACATACCCCTTAGCCGCCCTGTCATCGAGGGCAGTGAGAACGGAAGTAGCACTAGCTCTGTTTCGGGCAGACCTAGTCACTTCCTCATGCACGTCCGGGAAGAATGGAACCTGAGGTGACTGCCGATGATCGGCCTGTGCCCCCAGGAACCAATCGTCCAGCCTTGAGCATTCGGGAGAAGGAGGAGGCCTCCAGTGCAGCCCGGCGCTCTCAGCGGCCCGGGAAAGCATAGCAGTCAGTACTGGCAACGCCACTCTTCCTGACGGAGGCAGCGCAGCCGAATCGTCACCTCCAGTGTCTAGCTCATCCTCCGATGCAGCGATCGACATCCTGTCATCTGTTGGCGCTTCGGACGAGATGCTGAGATATACTGTCTGCCCAGATTCAGTCAAATGGAGCAAAGTTGATTGGGCGGCACTTCATAGTACAAATGGACGATGATCCAAAACATACAGCAAAAGCAACCCAGGAGTTTTTGAAGGTAAAAAAGTAGATTATTCTGCAATGGCCAAGTCAATCTCCTGATCTCAACCCGATTGAGCTACATTTCACTCGCTGAAGACAAAACTAAAGGCAGAAAGACCCACAAACAAACAACAACTGAAGTCAGCTGCAGTAAAGGCCTGGCAGTCTCTGGTGATGTCCATGAGCTCCAGACACTCATTGCCTGCAAAGGAATCTCAACTAAATATTAAAAATGAAAATGTTATTTATGATCATATTTATTTGTCCAATTACATTTGAGCCCCTAAAAATGGGGCTGTGTATAAAATTGTTGAAATTCCTATACATTTGAGCCCCTAAAAATGATAAATATGGACCTATGTGTATGTTTCAGAGTTGGCTTCCTTTAAAGTCATGAATGTGAACTTGAATTGGCCACATTGAGAGTCAAAGCATCAGCTAAGTGACTAGTAAGTGGGATGTAGTCACCTCAAGAACAGTCTTGTGTTGTAGTTCACTTCTTGCCATCCACACATACTGTGACAGTACCACCGCACAGGGCCAAACATACATCCCATACTGTGCATCAAGAACCTGAATTACAAGAATGTTTATTGTAAGATTATTAACAAATCAATTACATAAAGTATTAAAAACTTTGCTGTACCTCAGGAATAGACACAGTTAAGGAGCCTGCACAGTCCTCAAACGTGAATGACTTCTCTACTAGCGTTTGAGAAGATTCATTCATGCTCTTGCTAATGTTTTACCTCCCAGAACTTGACTTGGACCACATTTATTTTCAGCTTTCCAAAACAATTCCGGGTATTAAATCCATTAAACCAATCACACTAGTACGTTTAGGCAGCCTCTTTCTCTTGTGACGTTCAGTTTGCTGGATACTCAACAGCCAATCGGATTCCAAACTGACAGTGCAATGTATAAAGCCAGCCAATCAGATTCTTAGATTCTCCCTTAGGGGGCGGGAAATAAGCTATTTGCAGTTAGATTGCGCCATAAGGCGTGAAAGAAGCTTGCTGCCACCAGGTTATCTAACTTTAGTTTACTATCGAATCCACTCAGTATATCAACCTCCTCCCTCGCTGAAATAAATACAACTTTATTCCTGTATTGCGCAGAGCACTGTCGGCAGTAAAAGAGCCGCACACGCCTCTACAAAGCCTCCAGTGACTGACTAGACGCTTTGGTCTCCATAGACTTTCATTACATTACAGTTAGCACGCGAGCTACAAGCGTCGCCCAAACACAAGACGCGCTGAAACGCTGAAGAATGAACCATAAAAGTAAGAAACGGATTAAAGAGGCGAAGCGGAGCGCTAGACCCGAGCTGAAGGACTCGAGCGACTGGATCAAACACAATTACTGCGAGAGCTTTGATCTGTCGCACCGGACAGTGAAGGTAACGATGCCCAGGCGTTACCGGTACCGTAAAGCTGGACGCTACACGCAGGCATCTTGTAGTTTGTTGTTGAACTCAGACATGGTTTGGTGGCTACGTTCATCAGCGCACTTCCTCGTGCCAAAAGACGCACTTTAAAAGTTAATTGTCTTAGTAATGAGCATATTTTATGTTTAAGATCAGCTGTGTTTATTATACGTTATATTGAGGTGCGTGTAGAATAATTTAGATGTTTCTAGAATAGTACCATGGGTATATTATATCATAACACTGGTTCTGAATCAGGGGCCCGGGGCCAACTAGGAGACCTCAGCAAACTTGCAAGGGGCCTAAAAATGACTTCCAGTTATTTAATGATCTGGGTTTACACTATGTGGGGCTAACCTATATATCCAGGTTTTATCCAGTGATTTTTAGTAAATAAATTAATATCATTTTAAAATGTCAAGAAATAGGAATAATTTGGTCACACTTTATTTTAAGGTCCAATTCTTACTATTAACAAACCATTAACTACGACTAAGTTTTTTTACTTATTAATAGTTAGTAAGGTAGTTGTTAATTTTAGATATTTAGTAGGATTATGGATGTAGAATATGGACATGCAGAATATGTGCTTTATAAGTACTAATAAACAGCCAATATGATGATAATAGGCATGCTAATAAGCAACTAGTTAATATTGAGAAGTGTTACCTTGTTTTTTGCAGTTAAGTTGAGTTTTAAAATATTTTTTTGAGTCGTAATTGGGAGTTTGACCCCCTCTACACTAGCACGCTCTCTTCTATTTTTTTTATCCTATTTTTCTTTTTGTTTATTTAAAAAACCTTGACCCTGCAACATTATCATTCTGTTATTTTTATATTCTATCAACTTTTCTTTTTTATTATAAAAAAGACTCTCTAGCTCTATATTCTATTTCTGTTATATCTATTTTCCTTTTTTAATTTATTATTTAAAAAAAAACTGTACTGCGTTAGACTAACTGGGACTTGGCACAGCACTTAGCCTATATATTGTTGCTGTTTTGTTAGTTTGATTGCTTCTAAGTTGCTTTGGATAAAAGCATCTGCTAAATGATTAAAAGTAAAAAGTGTGTGTGTGAGTATACATAATATATATATATATATATAAAATCATCCAGTAAGTCACAAGTGACTGGAAAATCAAGTAAATTCATTAGTTAAAAAAAGAGTGGAAACTTTGACAATTAAAACTTTTCGAATCCTTAATTTGGAATCCTTAATTGTAAAAAAATTGTTGTTTTAGTTGCTTATTTTTATCTATAGACCCTCATAGTTTCTGTAAATAAATAAATCAATAAAAATTGGAAAACCCAAAGTTCTTTGAAGTAAAAAAACAAAAAAAAGAAACTAAAAAGTTTGAGAGTAACTGCTCTAAAACGGTGTTGTTATTTCTGTTTTGGAGTCTTCTTGACACCGTTTTCATATAATGGTAGTGTAGTTCTTGTGAACGCACAAAAACACCATTAATTGGTCAGTACCATTTACGTACTATATTCTGAAATCAGACAAAATCTGACCAAAATAAAAATCCAAATGCCCATCAACACAATGATATTGTCGTTGGTGTTTAGTTGAACAGATGCCATTGACACGAATCCTGCCAGCTGACTTCTCGAGTCTTACTGCCTACTAGAATTACTGTTGTATAGGAAGTGCTGATGATCATGCTCCAAAGGAGAAAAAAACACCCACAACAGCAAACTTGAGGGTCAGCTAATGACCTTTCTGCTAAAAAGCATTAGTGCGTGTCCTCTCTGGAAACAGATTAAAGTCCCATCAGCTCTGATAGATGTTGTCAAATGTAATTGAAGCTCATATGCAATTGAATCATACTCTGCGAAGAGCTCAACTGCAGGAAAATCTTCATGGAGTGGCTAAAAATAATCTTGACCAACGACACCTGAGCCTTTTTAGAGACCCTGTTTAAGGCAAACAGTGCGCTATTGCTCTTTTAGTGTCATGGGGTCCTTAAGTTTAAGGAGTTTTTCTTAAATTCCATTTCTTAAACCAAAAGGGATCTAGATCTGTCTTAGAGACCTATAGGACTTTATAGTACTGTCAGTACATTTTGGCTCAGAAACCCAGAACAGAGTCTTCATGCAGCTGTTGTCAAACAACAGTAGTTCATGTGACTTTTTACCTCTAAAATGGACCATACATTAAGTACTTATGAACTATATTCCAAAGTATTGTATAGCTTTGAGAAACTGACCAAATAGTAACATATTAAAAAGCCTATCAACACAGTGGTGTTATTGTTGGGGTTTCATGGTCAAATGCCATTGACATCAACCCTGGCAGTTGACTTTTATGATGCTTTTGATGGTCTCCTAAAGTTTATCTACTGTAAAAAAGAAAAACCGGCCTTGGGTTTTAATCTGAAGGTTAAATTCAATCACATTCAGGAACATGCGAGTTCCTTGTCCTGTTAACCAGTCTTCAACTTTGGTTTTTAGTGCTCTGGTGTATGTAGGACTTTCTTTAAAGCTGCTGTGAAATGATGATTGTAAAAAGCTTCACAGAAAATAACAACGGCTTGCCTGTCTTTGTCCAGGACAACGTGGAGCGAGTGGACACCCAGCGTCTCAGTCCAGAGGAGTTCATTCAGCGTTTTGAGAAACCGTATAAGCCTGTCGTTCTGCTGAACTGCCAAGACTTGTGGCCAGCCCGAGAAAAGTGGACCTTGGAGCGACTCAAGCGCAAATACCGCAACCAGAAGTTCAAGTGCGGCGAGGACAATGATGGCTACTCTGTCAAGATGAAAATGAAGTACTACGTGGAGTATTTGGAGTCAACCCATGACGACAGCCCCCTCTACATCTTCGATAGCAGTTTCGGCGAACATGCTAAGCGGCGCAAGCTTATGGAGGACTACCAGGTGCCAGTTTTCTTTAGGGACGACCTCTTTCAGTTTGCAGGGGAGAAGCGCCGTCCTCCATACAGGTAACGCTTCCTTTCTTTCCATCACTTCTCAGTTTCAGCCTTGCTGCTATAAAAAAAATAGATGCTAAACAAGCTGCAAATGGTGCTTACTATTGCCACAAATTGGGTTCACTTTAGTGTCCCATTTCTTTCAAAAGCATTAGAGGTGCAAATCCCATGTTTGAAACTGAAACTATTACCTAGCATAATATAACAGTATGAATATGCTACATTTATAGTATAATATAGTTATTAGTTATGACTTGAAATTAGTTATGAAAATGGAAAAAACAATATGTAGTATAACAATGTAATAAACTTTATTGAAAAGTATAATGCATTTTTTTTAAAAACATTTAACAATTTTTCCAAAGGAGCGAAATATGATGATGATAAATTTTCCCACAAATAGGAAATTCACTATAATATAATATAATAATTGTAATCATTGGCTTACATTTGATTGATTCCCCCAAAGAAGACATTCAATATAATATAACTTTTTTTAGTACTATATTAAACTTGCATTTTAAGTGTTTTATTTTTTTTGTAGCTAATGTTTTATACAGATTTTATAATGATTCTAATGTTTTATAAGAGTTTCTGACACTAATTGTACCCTACTTGTAGAAAGTAGCAGTTTATGTAGTATGTTTAGTCTATTAAGGCTATTTTTTCCTGTTCGTGTAGGTGGTTTGTGATGGGTCCTGCCCGCTCTGGGACGGGCATCCACATTGATCCGCTCGGGACGAGTGCGTGGAACGCCCTGGTGCAGGGCCACAAACGCTGGTGCCTGTTCCCCACCCACACGCCCCGGGAGCTCATCAAAGTGACGCGAGAGGACGGGGGAAACCAGCAGGACGAGGCCATCACCTGGTTCAACGTCATCTATCCCCGCACACAGCAGCCCACCTGGCCAGCAGAGTTCAGACCGCTGGAAATCCTTCAGCATCCCGGAGAGACTGTGTTTGTGCCCGGTCAGTTACTGCACTCAGCCGATTTATTTTCCATTGACAAGGTTCTCATATTTTGGAACTTTCACAAGGCAGAAAGATTAAAGATCATCTGGCATTGATCCTTGATTTTTATACTTGTGAAAATGTGTATGTGCAACCAGAGCACATGTGGAATCCCACAATGCAGTAGACTGATTTGACTTTGTTTTACAACTTCTGAAGTCGTAAATAGGAACAGTGTTATTCCATTCAACAATCTTCATTCTATACAACATAACACTAACATGCCCTTTCATGTCTGTTTTGTTGGACTAGTTTCAAAATGTTTTACTGTTCCACTATTTTGTGCTGAAGTGGATTATCAGTTCTAATATTTATCCTGTATATAAATATAGTAATAGTAATAATATGTTGAGTGTATTATGAGTGCCGAGTAATGCTTCTACATAACTTTAAACCACATGGCATTCAAGCTTCATGCCACATGGTGTTAATGAGACTGGAAAGGAATCCATGGCGCTTGTTCAGGCTTTGTCTGTCTTGTTTATTGACTTTAAATGGAGGTTGGCATTACAAAGAACCCATCTGAGTGGAATTTAGCTGCTCAGTTCAGTGAAAAACAAAGTATTAGTATGAAGGTGGATGACCTATACTCATAACATAAGCACACTTGGGTCAGTCACACCCATCATCCCATCTGAAGAAAACAGATCACTCAGATGAATACAAAAATATCTGACAGATACAGACTTGACTTTGTTCACAGTAATGTTTTTGAGGAACATCTTAAGTATTTTATCATAAGAGTTTTTTCAGTGCAGATTGTCAGAAATTCTAATGCTTGTTTATTATATGTAAACAGCAGTAGAGATGATGATAATAATGCAGTTTAAATCCACAATTGTGTCAAAATAATATATTCTTGTGCAACAAATCAGGCAGCTGTGATTGTAATTGAGGTTGAAACCTGTGTTTTGTGTAGGTGGATGGTGGCATGTTGTCCTCAATCTGGACAAAGCTATTGCTGTAACCCAGAATTTTGCGAGCACCACTAACTTCCCCATCGTGTGGCACAAGACTGTGCGAGGTCGCCCCAAACTCTCCAGAAAGTGGTACCGGTGAGACCCTGCTCTGTCTGACTCTGTACACTGATTTCTTCATTCACTTAAGATACTTTTTATTAAAGATGTTTATATTTTTGCGTCATGTCCAATCAAGCTGTAAGTGGGAAAATATGTGGCAATGTGTATTTTTGGAGAAATGGTATTTGTTTTGATCATTTAAATGGGTTTGTGATGTAGTTTGTCATGTGTGTCTCAGGATCCTGAAACAGGAGAGGCCTGATATTGCTGCTTTGGCAGATAAAGTCGACCTGCAGGAATCAACAGGCATCGCCTCGGACAGCTCCAGTGACTCGTCCTCCTCTTCCTCCTCCAGCTCCTCCGACTCTGATTCAGAGGTACAGCTTGTTCCTGCTGAAGCCCACACACAAACTCCTTTACTAGAGTCCTGACATGAGCTTCTGAACACCTCCATCTGATTCACCTGCTCACTGACTGACCCACCATGTAGGTCTAGACAACAGAGCTAAAATGTGTGTTTTCTTCCTCTATTTTAATAGCTGTTGATAATTGAATTAAGCTTTTTCTTTTCTTTCTTTTCAACACTCTCATTCAGTAAACATGTGAACCGTTGGTGAAAACATGGGCTGTACAGTTAACACAAGCTAGAGGGCGCCCTGAAATCATATTAAACACTACAGTGTGTTATGTTACTATTTGATTTAAATTAATAGCCTATTCAAATGTCAGAAATGATTCACAATCCTCAAAGAAAACATTTAATGAAGTAGTCATATCTGTATTTTCTATACATATTTCTGTAACACTATCTATTTATCTAAATGCACACACATATATAATAGTAATAAACAAATACATATTAAACAGTCTGAATGTAAAAATGTTTTGATAGTTTGATTCTTCAAGAACTCATTAAAAACTGTTTTCAGCATTGATTAATAATAATAAATGTTTCTTGATCTGCAAACCAGCATATTAGACTGATTTCTGAAGGATCATGTGACACTGAATCACTTTGATCACAGGAATAAATTACATTTTAAAATGTATTCAAATAGAAAACGGCTTTTGTAAAAATTGTAATTATTTCACAATATTGCCTTTTTTTTGGTGAGTATAAGAGATTATTATGAATATTCCTGATCCCTTTCTTTTCTGCAGTAATATGCATCTATATTTTTATACAAACATTCACCCCAAATTAGAAGAACCATCATTTCAATTAAAACGAGCCTTTCAAAATTCACATAAATTTGTTTAATTCAATAAATAACACTGATTGTGAATCTAGTTCAAACTAACCAAGGCATGCTTTTGACAGTAGAATATTTGAACATTTTCATTCGTATTCATTAAATCCCATATTTTCATGTGAACATGAGATGCTTACGTTCTCACATTTGTCCTTTTCCCTAAAGGCTGACTCGGGCTCTGAGGGCGACACCATGACCCATCGCAGAAAGAAGAGGAGAACCTGTGGCATGATGGGGAACGGTGACATCACAAGCCAGGACGACTGCGTGAGCAAAGAGCGCAGTTCATCTCGGTGACGTCCTGCTCGACAACAGAGGGGCTGCAGCCATAATCGTCTCCTAGAGCATGAAGCGTCGCGCTCTCTCTGTCTGTCGCCCTCAGGAGACTCCTGTCCATTAGATAAGAGGTTGCCACTGCGTCACGTCTGGGCACATGATAACAAACTCAGTCCTAGTGCGCTTTTAGAGATAAACACGAACAAAATATCCAAATATGTGCTCGCTGGAGGAGCGTTGCATGAATGAGTCAACAGCTGTGTGTGAGAAGAGAAGGGAAACCCTTCTTGTGTTGCCTTTGATGTCAGGCTCTGGACAGGAAGCTTGATGTCTCCTCTTGTCCCAGTGCCAACGTCGTTAATCTGCGTTTGATTCAGAACAGATGCCGTTTTTATATTTCACAGGGGTTATGTGCAGATTTGTGAGAGATGTATCATGACCCATCTACGGTAATATGGTTGACCTGATGTGTAATGCTGCATTTAGCTCTTTGATTCTAGAAAAGATATTATTTTATTACTGATTCTACTTTATTCTTGAGCTGCACTTAAACATGGGTTTCTTGTCTTTTGATTAAACTAGCCCATATTACTTAAAACGGTTAAACAGCAGTGATTTGAGGTCCCTTTACTCACTCTTCTACATAAAAATGTTGATTTAAAATGCCTCAAACTTTCAATTAGAAGCCCTTTATGGAGCGCCACACAACATGTGATTGATATATATATTTATTTTATATATATAGATGTTTCATTTGCGAAAACAACTCAGTTTTGAACAATTTTCAAAAATTGCAGTTGGGTTATTTTGATTAGGTAAAAAATACCTAAAAATACAGTATACAACTAACACAATAAAAACATGACAGCGTAATAAAAAACATGATTTTTTGGAAATTATCTGTTTTTGCAAATAATACACACTTCATATATATCTATCGTTTGCACGAATTAAGAATTTGCTCCCACAACCTATTATTTCCCTTATTTAGCCAAAAGTTTGAACGCACCTTTCTTCAGTTGGACCTACTGTGAATGCGCAAAATGTCCGGACCGTTTGAACTCTACTTTTCTCTTCTTTCGTCTATTAACAGTGAATTCAATGGTTAATTTAGCTCAGCTAACTGAAACACGAGGTGTTTTTCTTTTATAACCCTTCTGCGTAAGTGAAACACTAGGAGGCGCTTATTTATTATACAGTGCGCTATGAGCCACGCAAAAGAGGGGGGAAATCTTGCAATCATAATTCATATAATGTCTTAATATGTTTTCAATTCTTTTTAGTGGAAGGAAATAGCGTAACTCCAAAAATGGCAACCTGTCATGATCTAAATGTTTCAGGGCTGGACTCTGTTGTGGTGTGAGGTGATTAATGATCAAAGTGAGTGTTGTTGAGGGGTTTGTGTCAGTGCTTGCTTTGTGTGTACGAGTCGAGGAGAAAGATGTGGTTTAAAAAGTGCCTATTTTTACCTGATGTTGGTCATTCAGGTTGCTCATATTTCACATTCTCATATCATTTCTCAGAGCTATGGTTTTGAATTGCAAATGTTAGTGTTTTAATGAATAGCCTGTGCTCTTAGATGAAGCCTCCCACTCTTGTCGCTCCAGATCTTCAGTGTTTTCTCTAGGGTATGTTCTTACTTCAGCTCCTCGTGTTCAGCACCGGCTCGGTCATGTGACACTTTGATGTTGCTCAGATCAAAACAAACTTAATTATGAAAATTGTTTAATAAAGGTTTCTATGTATTTATCTTGATGTTATCAGTGTTTTTGTCCAGATATTGCGTGTTGTCCACTGGGCATATTTAACCGTTCAGGGTGTGACTGTACATTCAAACCACCGTGGTTGATTTTTTTATTGACCATTGCATGCCATATTTCCTCTTTATACGTCATTGTGGTTATTTATGATGAGATCCATTCAAAGGGGTCGCGCACCAAATACCAGCAGAATATCTCTTATCCCAGATAGTTTGTAGAGGTCTTTTTTTGTAGTGACTTCCATTGCACTCAACTTATCAAATGATGCAGCTTTTAAATAGCCTACTTTCACACAATTTTAAAACTTTTAAACTATGCCTTTGTTTAAAGAGCAATGAAATTTATTAGGAATAGCGTTCCTGTTTATAAGAAAACAAGTTTTTAAGTCATGCATCAGAGGGTTAAAGTTAGTTTTAGAGAGAATGCGAAATATATTGCGATCTAATATAGGCTATATGCAGTGATATCCATTAAAAATATAACCATACTGCATCAACATTATAAGGACAATTTACTGTATGCAATCTGGTCAAATTTTATATATTTCTAGGCTCCTATTATAAGTTTAGTAGTGACGCATATTATACTGTCCATCACAATAAAACATTTTTTTTTTTCAAAACATCCGAGGAAAAAAAAGAAAAACTTCTTTTGCGCCTTCCAGTGTTGCTCCTTTAATAAGGTGGGCTGTCCTGTAGAGAGTGACGCTCCTTTGAGTGTCATTGGTTGTGTCTCAAACCCTAATAACCTGCCTAACTAGCATTTATGGGTATCAGAAAGAAGCAGCATTTTTGGAATCCTTAATAGTTGCGTTTGGAACGTAAGTTTGATGCCCGTTTATTTTATCTGACCTATTATTCATGCACTTGAGCTATTCATAATTTAGCTGTTTTAAACAAGATAAATTTGATCAAATGCATGACTAGTTACAAATGCATTTTATTTATTTTAAGCGTTCAAAACGCAGGATCGTTCGTCTTTTGGAGCTCACAGGCGCGTCCTAGTGCGCAACCCTGAATTGCTGTCTTTGTAGGCAGCTGACTAGGATTTAAGACAAAGCCATTTGAGAAAGCGTCTCTGGCACATGGGCTTTATGAGATCTCTCGCTCAGAAGCGATCTAACGGGACGAGCTCATCCGCGTCTTACATGCCACAATAACCAGCAACCTTTCAAACTTGCACTTGTTTCTTAATAACAACGACAACAGCAGGCAATCATGACTATAGACGCGCCCGTTATTTTGTCCGCACTTTTCTTTACGATCATTGCCATTATAGTTGCAACAGCGTTCCTGGTGAAGAAACCTGCGCAAAAGAAAGACCAGAAACAGAAACCGCACGAGGAGAGATCAGAGCGGGTTACTGCGTATCACCAACCCACAGTGGAGCAACCAGCTCCAGCTCCAGTACAGAAGGAGGTGATTATTGAAAAGAAAAGAGAAGAACCCGCTCCTCCACTAGAAGCTGAAGTCATCCCCGTGCAACAAACACCTGTACAGGTAAGATGCGTCCTGGCCATTCAGTGCACCTTGCGTCTCCTCTACACTGTTTTTGGTTTAAGTGCGCATCACGCATGAGTCGGCCTGGCGTCTTTAGCCTCGCGGCAGGAGTGCAGGGTTTGTAAGGCGGTCTGTCAAGTTTCAAAACAGTTCAGCTTTTTAAAATGTGTCTCCAATCCAGTTCCGTTTTGTTGCGCGTTTTTCGACGCATGAACATTGCGTAAACGTTTCATTAAGAGTCGTTCCACGATATATATATATATTTTTTTCAATTGTTGATGTCAGTGGTGTCCCTGAAAACCTAAAAAAATAGCCACTATCGCAAAATTTGTAATAGTTTTATTAATGGTGCTTGTGTTGGTTTTAATGGAAACTGTAATGGACCCTGTGGGTTTCCACTAGTAGGTCGCCTTCTATTGGTGGCTTGTTAAAACTACTAAATCCTAATAGAATATGTCCCTAAACACACTACAGAAAACCATTTTTAATGTTTGTAACAGTAGGCTATTTGTAGTGGAAACCATATGAAAAATTGTGCCATTTATTTGCAGTGTTTGTACGCACCACTCCAAATTGGGGCAGCCTGTATAATTCGTTGTATAAAGGATGAAGTGGCAGCACTTGACCGCTGGCAGGGTTTATCAAAGGTTCACAGCTGATTGCCAAACGGTTTCCAGCAATACAAGATTTTTCAAGAGCTCTTTCAAGAGTTTTCATAACTGTAATGCAATAATGCATAAACTCTAGAGTCAATTTGTGTAGTTATGTTACTTTAACATTCATTCAATGTAGAAACATGGTTGCTCCAGTGAAGGAGAACTAGGCCTACAATTTCAATCCTTGTTTGGGAAAAAACGCTGACGATCTTTTCAAAACACTGTGGAGACGGCCATCTTGGCGTTGATTACAGCATGTTTCCTTGCTCAGCCTTTTTTAAACTCCATCCTGGTGAGAGTTCAGCAGGGTTTGTGAGTCTTGTGACCTTTCATATGAGAACGCGTTTGGTCTTGTCTTAGAATGTGCTCACCACAGCAGAACCCAGAGCTTTGGACGTGACGGACTCCAGGGTCCTTCTATATATGGCTTCAAACGTATATCCACTATATTTAAAGGTGTATATTATATAACATGTTGCCGTTGAGAGCTCAAGAAGTCTTGAGCACAGGTGTGTGTGTGTGTGACACTAGTGAGCACATGATCTTAAGTGAATACTAAAAGGATAGGTGCTAAAATGAGCTTCAGAGTTCCAGACTTCCAAAACTGACCCTTATTGTGACACCATTATTTCTCTCTCTGGTGGACTACTTGATGATCTTCGATTACATTTTTAGTTTAATACAATAACCACTTAAAGTCCATATTCTGGCTTTATTTTGGAAAGCAAACATTTACATAATCCACAGATACTGGAATATTCCTATATATGTAATAAAAAAACGTTTGTCCTCCTTGCTCCAATAATGTATTTTATCAGTAGCTTGACTTTTCACCACTTTTCTGTATCTAATATCACCCACAATTACCTTTTGTTTAGTCATGCGTATGTCTAAATTAATGTTTGTTTATGGATATTGTAAATAAGGTGTTTAAATGACCCAGAAATCTGGTATATGACATTTTAAAAACTGTAATATTTACTTGATCTGGTTTTGGCTCGTTCATACATTAACATTACATAACCAGAATATGACCAAATTCTGATCGATATTGGAATATTCTTGTATCAGAACATTCTTCTTTTTTGACTTTGGTTCCATTTACTTTCTGGAACCAATCAGTTTCACTTTACAGTTTATATAATGTTAATAATAACTATTATTATTAATTATCGATTTATTTCATAATATGGAACTAGTTCTGTATATCAATTCTCTAGCCATTTCCAACTCCTATAACATATATCAAAACCTAATTTTATTTTTCCACACTGGCAACACAGTGTGTATCCTTGCTTTTTTCTGAGCTTCATTCTCTTTGCTCAAAGAGGCAGAGGTAAAGGCTGAGGAGGAGATAGCTGTTGAGCCAAAACAGGAAGAGCCTGCTGCAGTCGCACCTGTAATTGAGGAAGTTGGCGTTGTAGAGGAGCAGCCTGCAGTTGAACCTGAGGTCATCCCCTTGCAAGAAACACCTGTCCAGGTAAGATGCGTGATTTGATGTACTTATTTCACAGCGTGTAAAGGTGCAATTTATATGTATTTTGTATAAATTCTTTAGTTTTTATTTTCTATTTTTATTACATTGGGATGTTCTGTGTTATGTTTTCTGTTATTTTTATATTTATTGGTATATTTTAGTGTCATGATGGTTTTATTTGAGTGGCTTGGTGTTTTGTCTTTGTGTATGACCATGTGCACTATCTATATTAGATTACCGCCCTCTCTGATTCATCATGTGGCTTTCATTTGTACCACCTGGATTACTGCAATTATAGGGCCTTTCGCTCCACTTTAGTTCCAGTAAGTCTTTTTGCGCAAACTATTTCCCAGTACCATTTAAAGGGTTGCATTCGCACCGACAGTGGGTACTAGGAAGTGACGTAAGCCGGTCGACAGCGACGTCATTTGTGCGCGGCATTCAACAATGGAAACAAAGATGAATAACGTTAACAGCAGGAGGATGGGGGACGCTGTGATCAGAGCTGTGTTTTTGTTGTGTCTCGCGGGTTTCACAATAATGGACGTGGAATGTCGATGTATATGTCAAGCGATTGGAAGAACGGAAAGGAGGACTAGGAATCTCCAACGACGATTGCCAGTGCTAATGTTCAAGTGCCTGCACTTCAGCGTCCGTCCATCTATCGGTGTTCTCCATACTTGCGAAAGAAGTTAACACAATGTTTACACGGCGTTTTAACTCATGGCAAGAGAGAGGGTTTTTTTGTACGCATTTGGCCAATCAACGTCTACTTACGTCATGGGTAGTACCAGTTGTGCTGGTTAAACCCTGCTCCGTAGTAGGAGCTAATTTGGTTCTCAAAAAAGGCAGTCCGGTACTAAAATCGCACCCAGTTCTGGCGATGCGAAAATGCCAAAAAGTGGGTAGTTCCACTATTAGTTCTGGTACTACGAAAAGGTTCCTGCAGTGCGAAAGGCCCTTATGAGCTTGTAGTTCAAGATTGGTATATTATTATTATGTAACTTAAATGCGTGATAGCACCAGTTTGACACCTTTTGAATGTAATGTGTGTACATGAATTTGTCTTGGACTCTTTGTCCAGTTTGACACAGACTGAATTTTGTTCCGCTCAAGGCACTTGTTTTCTCTTTCTGTGATTGATTTTCTCTTTTTATTTGGAACATGGATTCAAACCATAATGTGAAATTCATAACAAACTTTAACTCACTGTCCTGCAGTGTGAAATGTTTTCACTGAAAATGACATTGATGATGACCTACAGCCAATAACGGGGCAAAGGAAATCAACTCCCCTAGAGTCATCACCCCAACTATTCTTTCCTCCATATTCTTGTTGTTGTTGTTTTTCGCTGTAAATCAGCATACGGACAACGTGGAGCGCTAGCTTCTTTTCATTTGGAGGAATTCCAGTCTTGAACCAGAATTCCACTCAAGCGTGATCTTATGTCACTCCCTGTATCACTTCTCGTTCTGTAAACGAGACCGAGTTGTCTGGATTCTTCGTAGTGAAATAGTGTGTAATGTGTGACGACCCTCTCAGTCACCCATCTGGCATGTAATGTGCCAACCTTAGCAACTTTGGCAACAGCGATCTGACAGCTTTGAAAATCATGTAGTGTATACCTGGCTTAAGACAGCACCAGCTTGCCTTTTAATACACTTATAAAAATAAAGGTTCTTTTATAAACACCTATGGTTCCATTAAGAACCTTTAACATCCATAGAACCTTTCCATTCTACCAAAGGTTCTTCAGATTGTTAATGTTCTTCACACTAACAAAATTTAAGAATTGTTCACTGATTAGTTTTTTTTGGAACTCGGTTCCTCTATGGTGTGGCTGCAAACCCCCCCCCCCCCCCCCCCCCCCCCCCCCCTTAAGAGAACCTATTTTTAAGAGTGTGTATTCCTTTTGATAGCTGTGAAGTTCCACACATTAGAAATATTAGAACTGCCGTCACACCTTCTGCTCCAGTCCTCTCCATTCAGTACTGCAGGAGACACTCTGCTATCCATTACACAGTGTTATGTAACATTGATTTTTCTGCCTCCACTAGCCTGACTAAATAACCATGAGAGTGATAAAATTACGAATAGAGCCAGGCTGAATTTTGTCTAATCTCCTATAGCCAGACTTCAGACTAACTGCATGAAATCTGGTCTGCATTGCCGCTCATTCTGGCTGAGAACTGCCCACCAAAGAGGACAAGGGGCTGTTTGTTTAGAAACGAACAATTACAGTTCTTTTTATACATTTAGGGGCCGAATAGTAGACCAGCATGGGGAATAAATCAATTAAAAAAATGGTAAGGCAATCACAGTGAGTGGTTTACTTCCACTGCATATAGCTTCCACTGCACGGCATATTTATCAGTGAATGTCTTCATGCAGAAGCTTGGAATATATTGATGATATATTACTCTATTGAGGCTATAAAGTATATTTACATAACCTTTCTTGGTTCCTGCTGAGTTTTATTTTCAGCTCTAATCAATACCAGGCCATAAATTTCAAACGAACCTCAAGAGCGTGACAGAGACCCAATTTGCATACTTTTATTGCACATTATAAGTACATACTTGATGTAAAATAAGTACTTTGAAATGGATGAGCACCACTGACACTGGATGTACTAATCTTTAAAGCACTACAGATTATGCACAGATAGGGACTAAGGCCTTAGATTAGCTGGTTCAGGTGCGTTTGGTTAGAGGTGATACTGAAGTCTGCAGGAAGGAAGATCTCAAGGGGCAAGGTTGAGACTTGTGTTGATTGGTTTCTAGGGAAGAAATAAACTCTTGGACTGTGTTTGTTACTCATGGGGCAGTTCTCCAATAGATGTGTGACTTTGGAAGAGAGCTGGAAGATGGATCATCTCCAGCAGAACTTGCCCTGCCTCTTGCCTGGATGTAGTAATTTTCTAATGTTAAAGTAAACTGTCAAAAATATATTTAATGCATAGTTCTGACAGACACGGAAACATAAACCTTTAATATCCATTAATAATTTAATAATGTAATCATTTTCTATAAAACTTTGGTTAATGCCAATTGAGAAAGTCCACTTAATGACATACTTTCAACAGAAATGACAGTAAAGTGTATTTACCTTTACTATAAATGTTTCAGTACATTCAGCAGCAACTTTAAATATATTCCAAAGACAACAGAAGTTATGAAATAAATTAAGTTACATATAAATGTAAACCATATTTTCATTTAATTCCAAATGTCCAAAAACATTGCATTTGTTCACATTTAAGTATATTGTTTTGGAGTAGGGGACAATTCTTGCCATTGAGATGGGGAAAAAAATTTTTTTTCCCATAAGTACTAGTTTCAAAAAGTATGCTAAAGTGTTTCTTTTCACAAAAGGCACCATATTTTATATCATATACAGTATATCATCAATTTTGGATAAACTCCCCTTTAACCAACTTGTAAAAGCACAGCAAGCTGTGTTTGGTCACTTTTAATGTCAACCAGACAGTGTCTTCCTGTCTAAATAGTCCATTTTTGGACACTCTAACCTGAAAATTGTACCAAACTTTGATGATAACCAAAAGTCTATTTCTCATTTAATTGTTTCTCTTGTTTTACTTGGACATTTGTCACATTTGGAAGTAAAATGGGTTGAGAATGCCATTTCATGTTGACTTTAAACTCCGTAACCCCTGTGGTCCCCCATGATCTTTGGCTCTGTGACCTTTAGACGTGTTGACCTGGCATGATTCTTTCTTTCAGACCCCCCTCTGTGTCCCTAAAGACATGAGTTAATCTCTAGAAAGAAGGGCTTGAATTGCACAATTCTTTGCACTGAGCCTTATGGATCGACTGCAGGTTTAGAGAGTGTTAAGGAACTGGTTCCTAATTGGTTCCTTCATGACTCCGTACATTGTTTATCTGCTATTTTTGCCTCATAATCAGATTTTTTTTGTTCTGCTTTTGGATGGTAAACCAATGCCACAGAGTATGCAGTGTGTTTTTTTTTTTTTTTTTTTTTTAAGCATCTGGACCAGTTAGAGGAAGTAGAATTTAAAAATAAAGGAATTTGTCCAAAAATGACAATTACTTGAACACTATTCAAAGTGAAGCGTAGCCTATGACCTAAATCACACTTGCTTCAGGGGTTGGTTAATTGCGTAAATTTTTTCAGTTTATCTTTCTTCCCAAGTTCCTGTTCGGTCTCTTTCTCCCACAATTCCAACTCTCAGCTCTTCAAGATTCCTTTGTTTGGAGTGTTTTACCTTCCTTACATGGCAATGTGTATTCAGAGGGAAAACCTCAAAGAGGAAAGCTGTACCAATCTGCTCTGAGGTGCAGCCAACAACAATTCAACACCAGCAACAACAAAAAAACAGCAAAGTCCTCCAACGCAAAGCTTGTGTCTGTTATTTTGGCTGGAACATAACATGTGAATGAGTGACTAAACTGCAGGGTTAACTTAAAACCAAAGACGTCACCGTTGAATATGCGGACCATGAGCATCTGAAACAGGGCGAGCGCTCAAAAACATTCCTCAGCACTTTGTTTCTGTCTCCACGCCAGTCAGGCTCCTAACAGCAGTCTGTTGTGGAATCCGTCCATCTGCCTGCTGATTCGTCAGGCTTTCCTCTGACTTTGCTGGTTTGGAATTTCGGCCCATTACTGTTAACTTCCTTTTTCAGTGATCTGTACAAACATGGGCATGATTGATTTCTTCTAGGTGTGAGTTTAACTGGAATTAGTATCCTAAGATTGTGACCGGTTGTATTGGGACGTTAATGTTTTTATATCCTCAATGAACTGTATACATGAACATTTGGTTGAAGAATTCTGGAAAAATAAAGAGCATTTTTAAGGTTTTAAGGTTTATTAGCACAGTTTTGTTTGAGGTGTACAGTCTAGAGTAGGTGTTGAGTGTTATATTTGGCTCTATTCACATTTAATGTTCATATGAAATATACAGCCAAGTTTCCATATAACATTCCAACTGATGTTTATTAAAATTCATTAACTGAACCTACATTATAAAACTGACCCAGTTAAAACCACTCTGGTTCATGAGGTGACCAGATCACCACTCTCTAGCCAGTTATTTCCTCATGTATAGGCACAGAATGGACGTGTTGGCTTTAGTCTTTGCAGTGTGTTCAAGCGCAACTTTTTGGCCCAGACGCAGGCAATGCGAGGCGACAGCACAGTCGGATTTTGTCGCCGCTAGTTCTTTGATGTTGGTTTGGAGTCACAGCTTTTCCAAGGCAGTAGTCATTAAAGTTTAGAAACACATCTACAGTTATAAGCCCTTTCAGTCATAAGTGGTGATGTCTCTTAACTAAACAATGGTGCAGTGCAGTATGCTAGTAGGCAGGCACTGACTGCACATGATGACTATGACCTTATGACACAATGGCCTTTTTGTAAGAATTCAAAGCAGAGCTGAATTTGAATTTGTGGTGAATTAATTCAGTGTAAATGCTTTCCGTAAATGAGTGAAACAATGAGAGCTTATTCCAGTAAAGATGCTTTGGCCCACTGCCTCAAATTATTATTAATACATCTTTATTATTTTCTTGCTGGAAATATGGAAATAAGGAAGTGAGGAACATGTAGGCTAAATAAGGTCTTTACATGAGTAACTGATATTTACAAGGGAATTTTTTTTTTTTTTGTTAAAGTATCCTGCACATCAAATGAAATGAGGCACAATTTATGTTTCTGTGTCTGTCAGAACTACGCATTTAATATATTTTTGACAGTTTACTTTAACAGTTCATTTTATATATATATATGACTCCAGGGACAAGTAAAAAGCATAAAGTCTCTATAAATCCTCTCATGATCTGTTTGTCTTAGGTGATCTATCAAATTTAGCGTCACATGTATTCTCACTCTGACCTCCATATGTGGAAGCATCAAATATAGATTTCCCGTCATCCACTGAGAGAGGATCTGAGATGACCGTTAAGCCTGAGATGGCATCATATGCCATCTGACATCCTCGCAGGTTTTTCATGCTTTCTAAGAGCATCAGGGGCTAATGGACTGTTGGCAGTCATCACCACGAGGAAGAATCCGTCTCAAGCTGCCCTAATTCCCTCACCACCTTTGTGTTTATGTCAGGGGACAGAGAGCTGCGTAACATTAGGTAACTTTTTTTGGAATAAAAAATATTGAAATGTTGATTTCATATAGTCAAATAGATAGTTCTAGCTTTAAAACAGCACAACTGTGAAATCGAATTGTTATCTGTAGTGTCAGAATTTATGCTCTAAATTATAACATAAGTTTCCCGCCATCTGTAAAAGGAAAACAAATGGTAAAAGTGAATTTTTTTTTTTATTGCAATATACACTATATTGAGAAGTATTGTCAATACTGTTTGCCAACTGTAAGTGGTATTGGAAAGTGGAAGCGTTTCAGAACAGCAGCAACTCAGTCCAAACCAGAAGTCTATGTAAAGCATTGGTCTCAAACTCAATCATTGGTCTCAAACTCAATTCCTGGAGGGCCACAGCTCTGCACAGTTTTGCTCCAACCCCAATCAAACACACCTGATCCAGCTAATCAAGGTCTTTAGGATCACTACAAACTTCCAAGCAGGTGTGATTTGTAGCTGGTTGGAGCTAAACTGTGCAGAGCTGTGGCCCTCCAGGAATTGAGTTTGAGACAAATGATGTAAAGTTACAGGACAAGGACACCAAGTGCTAAGGTGCATGGTGCATAAAAGTCACTAACACACTGCTGATTCCATAGCTGAAGAGTCACAAACTTCCACTGGCATTAATATCAGCGCACAACTGTGCAGCAAGAGCATCATGGAATGGGTTTCTATGGCAGAGGAGCTGCTTACAAGCTTCACATCACTACGTACATGCCATCCATCCAGTGGTGGCTGCTGGTTTTTCAAAGAGGGGAAGCTCATTTTCGGCCTACATCATAAAAATTGTCCATTTATCTATACGTAAATTCTGCCCTATGTGTGCAGTTTGCTAGCTGGCTAGTTCACCCCTACGACGCTAGCCTGGCCTACTGAATGAATGAATGAACAAACGATCTAAAAAAAGATATTAAACTCGACGGAGGAAATGTGGGAAATGGGTTAAACTGAAACAAGGAATGTGGTGTATAATTGTGTGAAATGTATAATGAAAATTGGCTAGCAATTTCGCCAAGCAAATATCAAGAAATGGGTTGCAGCAGTTTGTCTTTTGACTACACTTGCAAAATCCACTATGGGACTGAGCTCGAATAGCTTCAGTGTCAGCGACTTTTTATAGTACAAAATCGCTGTCAATCAAAAGGAGATGCAGTCTTTCGACAGACTCTACAATCATCACGCAGAAGCCCGGAGTCCAGGCCAACCCACTCCTCCAGTCACCCCCAGAGACGCTGAGCATCCGGGGCCGGGACATAATCGCAGCATTTATCCAATGACCGTCTAGTTTCAAAGCACTGAAAAAAACTGTTCAAAGCAGCCCCATTGAAGTCAATGGACGCTAGGCTTCAACAGGGAAATACACTGTGACGCTACAGGAATATATGAGAAGGAAATCGAGTCACCTGCTATATGTAGCTGATTCTGAACGAATTCGTTTTCGAGATGAACGTGTTCTAACACATTTTTAGTCAATAAAATGTTAACGCAATAGTACATATTTGACCATTAATTTTTTGGCATTATAGGGGAAGCCGAGCTTCCCTTGCAGTCTTAAAGAAATCCCCACTGCATCCATTGTATAGAGTGATGTAAAGTAGGGCTAAACGATTAATCGGAATTAAATCGAAATTAAATCACGATTAGGCAAAAGCTGTGATTGTCATGTGTATCTTTCAATGAAGCACAGTCCTGTGATCAGTAGTAAGTCTCCATCTGAAGAATGAAACCCCAAATATGCACCACAGAAGAAAGGTAATCGCAGATCGTTCCAGGAAACAGAAGATGGAACTGCTTTCATTGATTCAACGTGACTTATAAACACAGGACTACGACAATATATGGTTTATCCGAGTTCTTGTAAATTTCATGTTTTACTGTTCAAATAGGGTGTTGCGTTTCTACTGACATTACTCTTGGTTGTGGTGTTCCACAAGGTTCGATCCTTGGGCCTGTGTTGTTTTCAATGTATTTGCTCCCCCTGGCTTCTATTTTTGAAAAATATGGTGTCTCCATCTATATGCTGATGATACCCAGCTTTATCTTCCTCTACAGCGTAATAAGTATTCACTTCAGCCATTGTTAGATTTCTTACACCGGAACGAAAACAAATCTGAAATTTTGTTTGGTACTAGGGAAAATGTTGCTTTTAATTTTGATCTTGGCTTCCTCACTTCATATAATACACAGTGTGCCAGGAACATTTTACAGGCATTTTATTTGACTCCAGTTTAAAGTTTGATGTACAGATTTCAGCTGTAGTTAGGCCATGTTTTTACCATCTTCGCCTTCTCAGTAAAATTAAGCCCTTCCTATCTAGAGAAAATCTTGAAACAGCTATCCATGCCTTTATATCATCTTGGCTTGATTTATTGTAACACTTTGTATTTTGTATCTCAGTCTTCAATTTCTTGTCTTCAGTTAGTTCAGAATGCAGCCTCTAGACTGCTTGAAGGGAAGCGAAAATATGACCATATTACTCCTATTTTAATATCCTTACACTGGCTACCTGTCAAGTATAGGATTGATTTTAAAATCGTATTATTTGTTTACAACGCCCTCAATAACCTGGCTCCTCAATACATAACTGATTTGCTGCTTCCGTATACCCCATCTAGAATCTTGAGATCTTGTGACCTTGGCCTACTCATTGTCCCTAGAGTTCAACTTAAAAATCGTAGTGATCACGCTTTCACTATTGCGGGACTGAAGCTTTGGAATAGCCTTCCTCCCTCTATCAGAGGTGCCCCATCTATCAGTATTTTTATCTAAAGACATATTTTTTTCACCCTGGCTTATAACACCCCTGGGTTTTTTACTAGTTTTCGGATGTACCGAAATGAAAATTCTTGGCCGAAGCCGAACAAAATGAAAAACTGGGCCGAAGGCTGAATACCAAACACGGTGAATACCAATGTAGGCTTATTATTTTTCACCATTGCATAAATTAAATCGCCAGAATGTGCTTTTTACTCTCTTGTCCTGCTTTTCAAATAAAAAATAAATAAATTGCAAAACGACTTAAAAATATTTACATAGCACTGAACATTTTATCAGACATTATACCAACAAAGCACAACTTAACTTAAAATTTATAAGTTAGTGAAATAATATTTTTAGGCCATTTTTGAGACCCCCTTCTTGAATCAGGCATGTATTTTTTTTTTTTTTACTGTACAAATAAATGCAGCCTTACTGAGCAGAAGAGACTTCTTTTTTAAAGCTTTAGAATGTATTACAGATCCCAATTTGAACACTATGTGAATGTTATAATAAATGTATAATGAGTTGTTGTAGGGTAATAATTATAGAGTATAGAGTTTTATAGAGAATTATAGAGTCCATATAGAGTACATTGCAGTGCCTCGAAGAATCTTATTCTGATTGTTTGTTGAAACTGAAGTGTGAATTAAGCTTGATTTCTGTGGTAATCAACAGCATGACTTTTTAATGTTGATGCTAGAACTTAACTGGAATGTTTCTTTTAATGTGCCAAGTTTCTATATTGCAATCTGGTCTCATGGCATAAATGTACCTGGGGGCACTTTTTAGCGAGACCGTTTTTACGTGCCTACTGCATGTTTTGCTGTAGTTTCAAAGAGAAATGTCCACTGAGTGGCGCTAAAACACGGGTTCAATACGTAAACCCTGGCACTTTTATTACGTTGATATAGGTACGTATGTGGCGGTTCAGAATTTAAATATCCGGGGACTGTCGCTAAAAATGAATGTTCTATCGTGTTGGAAATGTGCCTTAAACCAAACCAAACCCAACCCTAAACCTACCCGATAGTGTTGACAAATGCAAAACTGATATAAAAACACATTTGTTGATGCAGCCATGCTATTTGAGCTTCCTAATATGCCGATTTGAACTGTTTCGGAGCTCCTCGCCTCTCAAGTAAGTCTCCGTACTCCGTGAGCTACCGAACAAACCTACGGTCTATGAAAACCCATAGATATGAAGCTGGATACGTGTGATAACGTTCAAAAGCATCAGTTTTCAAATCTCTCAGCATATTAAAGGGGTCATATGACATTTCTAAAAAGAACAATATTTGGTGTAATGCAATGTGTTTGTGGTTTAAAGATGGGATAAAACATAATTTTCCACATACTGTACATTATTGTTACTCTATGCCCCGCTTTTCTAAAACGGGTCGATTTTTACAAAGCTCATCGTTCTGAGAAGCAAGGCGTGCTCTGATTGGCCAGCTATCCAGTGCGTTGCGATTTGGCCGAATACCTCAAGCGTGTGACAGGAATGGTACACCCCCTTACCGTATTGTGATGGCGTTTCCTAACGCCGACGAGACTAAGACAGTAAAACTCATTACAAACGAGGCATTTGCTGCATCTAGTGGGGACATAATTACTGATTATAATGGCTTATACTGGCTTTTTACAGTATACAATTACCATGTCTGCATTTGTGATTGGAGAAACGACAAACAACAAGCACTAACTTACACTGCTCAAAACTCGCATTTGAATCGTCAGTAGCAGAAACGTACTTGCAGACTGTGAGTTAGAAGCACCAGATTGACCTTGCCCCACTTTATAGAAACAGCCTTTGTGCAAGCCAAACACTGAAGTTTAATTTTTTAAATTTTTGCATTTGATTCTGCTCTTCTTGGTGCGTTTGACTCTCTCTCAACTCTTGAATCCAGTAGCAGAATCTTTTTCAGCAGTTTGTCAGTGGGATTTGAGGGTTACTTCAGTTACTCTCACACACACAAATTGTGTGTTTGTGTGAGATGGAATGCACCATCTGCTGGTGGTCAGCGGATGCCAGCATTCTTGAAGCGATAAAGTTTGGTTTCAGAGAGGGAATAGAGTTGCTATTCTGGTAGCAGCTGTCTTGTCACGTGGATAATAAAACACACAAAAACGCTCGGGACCCAAACCATATCTACAGTTTTAGAAACTGCATAGCAATAGTCTTGTGATCCTTCAAAAAATAGTGACTTTCTGTTAGTATTGCTCTCATTCTTATTGTCATTCTCTTTCACCAGCTTGTTGTCGGCATTCTGTGTCACCTAATCTAATAATGGCACAAATCTACAGTTAATCCTACATTTAACCTCTCTGGATAACCTTAATCCCTACAGACTTTAATTCAATCCAATCTCCACCTTGCTCTTGTATATGTAAGGTGGTGCTGCAGTACAGATATGTACCATATGCAGTACCATATGAGGAATTGGTATTGGTTTCAAATTCAAATCTATTCTGCTGATTTCCACCCTGTAAAAAGTGGTGAGGCTGCAGATTCGGTCTGGCTACTAAAAGGATTACTAAACTGGTATTTCCAGCACTCACTTGGATGGAATCTGAAATCTATGACACTGTTCTTTTTGCCCATTAGCCTCCAATCCCTAACCACCATGAATGGTCAGGAAGTCACTTGGTGGTTAGAAGGCTTGTGCACCTGTTTCTCGCAGGCTTCTGGGAGTGCATGTAAGCGGCTGAGTTAAGAGCTTTCATGGCCTGCAGAAGCGGTGAAGTGGGTTTGGACGAGGGTTAGTCAGAAGTAGGAGCTTTGTCCTCTTGTCATGGACAGGTGTGTGGTTAGGCAGGAGAGGAAGGACAACAGACTGCAGATGACAGCTGTCACGCAGGCACTCTACACCAGCCACATGGGGAATGAAGCTCTGCAGAATGTGCTGCTGGCTACTGAGATGAATGTTTGAATGTAGTGGCTAGTTGTTCTGAATGCAATGCGTGAATGGGATTTTTAATTTGGTTTTGTTTGGTTAGTTTTGTTCAGGGTTTTGTTCTGGGCCTTGGTTTGTTTTAGGTTTTGTTTTGTCCTGAGTTTCTTATTTTGGGCCTCGGTTTGTGTTGGATTTTTTATTTGATTTGTGTTGTATTCTGGATTTTGCTTTTTCCTGGGTTTGTTTTGGGTTTTGTTCTGGGCCTTTAATTATTCTGGGTTTCGTTTTGGGATTTATTTTGTTCTGGGATTTTGGGTTTGTTCTAGCACTTGGTTTGTTCTAGATTTAGATTTTTGTTATAGGTTTTGTTTTGGGTTTCGTTTCATTCTGGGCCTTGGATTTGGGCTATTCTTTTGGGTTTTGGGCCAGGGTTTGTTCTGGACTTTGTTTTGGGTTTTGCTCTGGGCTTTGAATTATTTTGGGTTTTGTTTTGTCCTGGGTTTTGTGTTGGGTTTGGGCTTTTGTTTTGAGTCGGGGTTGGATTTTATTCTGGGCCTTGACTTATTCTGGGTTTTGTTTGTTCTAAATTTTGTTCCGGACCTCGATTTTGTTCTGGATTTGATTTTGTTCTGTTTTGTCCTGGATGTTATGTTTTGTTTTTAAATATTATTTCTGATGTCCAACACAATAAACATAAGTTTTCTACATAAAGAATTCCAAGCATTATCTTGTCAGGAAAAAAAAAAACTTAATTTGACTACAAAAAAAGTAATGAATAAACAATGGATTAGTTCAAGATAATGGAGTCATTCACCCCCCCGAGCCACCTCAATGTCTCTATTAACCTGAATTCAACACACCTTATATTTACAGCATTAAACAGCTGAAAAGACTTATTCTTTCTCTCCACCTTCTTTGTCTCTACAGGCATCTCCGGAGCCTGAGCCTGTTCCCAAAGAAGTCGTAGCATCTGCAGCTGTGGAAGAGCCTGTCCCAGTGCCAGAGCCTGAGCCTGAGCAAGTACCCGCCTCGTCACCAGAACCAGTGGCCGCACCAGTAGAAGAGTCCGTGCTTGAACCAGTGAAAAAGTCTGTCCCAGAACCAGTGCCTGAACCAGTCCCCGAGGTGCCCATCCTTGAACCAGAATCTGAACCCACCCCTGAACCAGTGTCAGTGCCCACCCCAGAACCAGTTTGTGTACCAACCCCTGAACCAGCGCCTGCACCCATCGCAGAGCCAGCGTCCGCACCAGCCCCTGAAGCAGCGCCTGTGCCTGTCCCTGAGACCTCACCAGCAGCCGAATCTATTTCAGAGGTCCTAGAGAATAATGGTATGGACAACACTCTGCAGTAAATTTAAAAGTATGTAGTTTTTGTACTCTTTTTGGGTACAATCCTGCCATCGACAGGACAGGTGACCCTATGAAGAATGCTGGGTAACACTTTGTTTTATAGTGTCCTTGTTAGCCATGTTAAATATGCTTACTATGGTAATAACAATAAATTAGTAAACCAGTAATTAGTAATAGTAAACCAAGCCCTAATCCTATAGTTAAAGTATGTGTTGTTAATTTAAAATACTCGGCACTTAAATATATAAATACATTACAACAAGGACACCTTAAAATAAATTGTGACCAAATGCTGCTGAAACTTCTCACTGATTGTGTGTAGGAATACATTTAGAATAAATTAAATCATTTATAAAATAATTAATATATAATATAAAATAGTCAATTTTTTCTGAGCTGCAGGTTTCATTATGCTCCATAAGAGCGAGTGTTTTGAGAGCAGGGCTGTGAGTGCTCGCGGAGATAGGGCGACCCATTCAAGCACACTGGAGCTTTGTGCTCTGCGGCTGTAAACTGATGCCAATGTGTAACTGGGTCCCGGTCTCACACTTCCTTTGTTCTCCCAGTGGTACATTGCCCTCTAGGTTATACAGATTCTGCTGCGTTTACATCCAGACATCAGTTGGTGTGCTCAGATATAACCCTTGTTTGCAAAAGACCAGTGACTCTACTGCAAAAACATGTCATTTAATGGATTATAACCGCAACAGAGCTAGTTTCAGCAGCACATAACGTGTATATAAAGTGTTTGAAATAGTTTTCAGCTGCCAACAGCATGTGCAGAGCAGCCTTTATCCTTGGTTTAATATAAAGACTTCCTAGCTGCCAGTGCCAATGACTTGACAGGCCTGCAAGTGGATTAGATTTGGTAGGATGATAATCTGGGTTAGGAACAGGGCGCAGTGTCACGGAAGATTTTCTGCCCTTCCTGTGTTGTTGTCTGATCCGTTATGACGATACAGACACCTTCATACTGATCGAACACCTGCTTTTTGTATCCAGATCAAGCGAGGTCCTCTATAGCTCACTTAGACAGGAGACAGAAGTATTTGGCTAACATTTAAAGTGACTGGTAACAGAAATCATTTGGTGCTCATAAATGTTTTGGGATTATCAATGTTAAAAACCGTTGTGCTGTTGTTTTCCTGGAAACGGTGAAACATTTTTAAAGGATTCTTTGAACAAAAATAAAAAAAACAGCATTTATTTGAAACCAAAATCTTTTTATAGCAGCATAAATCCACTTAATAATTTTTTGTCAGGTAAGTGTTAAATCTGATACCGTGTCTTTCAGATGTTGCAGCTGATTTACTGACAGATGAGGTCGAGACCCCTGCAGTCGTGCCTGGTAATAAGAGGACCACCAAGTTTGAGAAGAGAATGACCAAGGAGGAGATGGAAGAGGAGCAAAGGTCAGTATTTTCCTTCTCCCTCAATCCATCCACTGAAGCCATAGCATCTCCGAAAAACACACAGCAGTGAAATCGTCTCAAGTTACGCATGTAAACCAAGGTCCTCGAGGGAACGAGACGCTGCATCCAGAGACGCTTTGGGGAACGCCTTCAGCGTGACCGGCTCTGAATACAAATTAAATCTGTCCAATGGATGGCGGGACGTCACGGGCGAGGTGACGTAATGACCAGCTGACATAAAAGCACGTGCGGTGAAACTGGCGTCAGCTTCTAAATTGAAGCAAGCGCTGGCAGGGATGCCGGAAGTGTGGCCTCGCGACGCTGCGTCTCGTTCCCTCGAGGAACTAGGGTTACATGCGTAACCTGAGACGTTCCTCTTCAGGAACTCGAGCTGTGTCCAGAGACGCTTTGGGGAACGAGATACCCACGGCACCAGACTTCCCAATCCCTGCCCCGTGTGCATCAATTGATGCAGATCTAAAATGGGACGCAATCCTCCATCCTCCTCGGAACTATGAAGTACCGGCTGTAGAACCCGGATTCTCTTTCGTGAGGAGGACCACCTCGATGGCCTCCTACCTTAAGAGAGTATCTACCTCTTGTTCCATTACCAGAGCCTGCTCGGGGCACACTAACGTGGAATTCACCCAGTTGAATTGAGGCCGACGAGAACCGAACTGGATTCTGTAGCCTCTCTCTACAGTGCGCAGGACCCACTGAGACATATGGCAGTAGTTCAGTAGTTTCTCTCGAGACTGGCCTCTGGTGTAATCAGAGCGGCTAGTGGCGAGCATCTCAACTCCGCTACGGTTCCGGGCGGAAGAGACTGAGATGTGCTCTTCTTACCGCCCCGACCCCTCTCCCGCGGGGGCGAGCTTGCCCATACGAGGAGCCAGCACGCAGCAGGGGCTGCTCTCGCCCAGCAGCCCTGTGAGCTAGAGAGCGGCGAGGGAGAAACCACTGGAATGCCGCCGCCTGCCTCCCGTCACCGAAAAGGCCAGAAGACAAAGTGGGGCGTCCAGATGGAAGACCGTCGCGGCCTTTAAATCCGATGGGGTCAACCAAAGATGCCTCTCCGCTGCCACCAGGGCTGTCACAGATCGCCCAACGTCTCCCTGGTGGCGCGGAGAGACAAATCAGTGGTTTTGCGGAGTTCACGATTGTCCTCCGCACTAAATCCCTTGCCCTCATCCAACTCCTTGAGCAGGTCAGCCTGGTATGCCCGCAACCCCACCATGGTGTACAGACATAAGCCACGTACCCCTTGCCTTCAGAGACGACGCAGCGTCAGGGGATAGATAGCTCGCAAGCGTCTTTTCCACACGCAGCATCGCTCTGTAACTGCGCTCACTCGTCCCCATCACATTACCGTAGTAATCGAATGAGGGGACGAAGAGGCGGGTCGAAAAATGTTTTCAGGCGGGTCGAAAAATGTTATCCCCGACCTCAGTGTGGACGTCGGGGATAAAAGGCCGGCTCCGATGTGGAGGTGAGTCTGAAACCGCAGAAAACGTCTAATACAACCCTCTCTGCGTTTTGACATGACACTCCACAAGCTCCTCATATTGGGGTGAAAGAGGGGGTGCAACATGCTCGGCGTTTCCCGTGTCAACCTCCTCGGAGGAAGACAAGAGAAACGCAGAGGCTGCTGCCTGAGGGGAAGTATCCGCAAGGCATGCTTCCGATCTCAGGGAGCGGTCATGGGATTCGACAGGTGAGGATGGAGATAGAGAGACTCGCTCGTCTCAGATCCCGCCGCGAACCCCACGAGCGCCGTCCCTGGCCAGGGACGATCAGCGGGGCAATCAGCCCCCTCGAGGGCCGATTGCAAAAAACGTTTGTAGGGAGGAACACACCGCCTGTATTGCACTTTGCTCCCATGTTAGTAACAGACAGATAACACTGAAGAAAAAAGCTGACGCCGGTTTCACCGCACGTTCTTTTATGCTAGCTGGTCATTACGTCACCTCGCCTGTGACGTCCCGCCATCCATTGGACAGATTTCATTTGTATTCAGAGCCAGTCACGCTGAAGGCGTTCCCCAAAGCGTCTCTGGATGCAGCGTCTCGTTCCTGAAGAGGAACTATATTTCACTGTTTTGTATTTCATATATATCTAGAAATGCTTGAATTGAACAGCATTTCAAGCATGTGAAGTTTGTATGTGATGTATTTGAAGCCTCCCCTCTTAAGTATGCAGAATGATGCTTTTTAGTGACTCTAGAGTGCTAAAGTTTTTGACGGGGAATTGTTTAGTTACATAAAATTTACCTGTGTTGTATGCTGTAGTTTGGAAAATGTCCAGTAGATTTGATGTCAGAGGAAAATTTGTTACTCCTAATAATTTTGGACCATTTGTAGCCGTGTAATGCACAGCCCTCCTCCACCCACTCCAGTACTCACTGTGGGTGTTTGGATAAGGAGGATGAGATGATCACAACAGCGCTCCTATCTGAAGCAGACTGTCTGTGGTGCTCGCAGGGGCTCAACGTTTGACTGGGAGGTTCAGGCACACTTTGGTGGGGGTGGGTGGGGTTTGTTTGCTAGACAAAATGTGTAGATTGAGCAGTGGGCGATCTGAACTAAAAAAAATTATTAGGTCACACTTTATTTGGATAGCCCACTTTAGACATTCGACTGACTATGGGGGCATTTACATGACAATTTTCAACTAAAAAACGATTTTGAAACTTCTATTATCAAAACTACAAAAACACAAATTTGTAAAAACAGTGATGTCATGCGTATTACATATTCATTCTATAGGAAAGCAGATGCGAAGTGTTTCTTTAGTCACATCACAACTACTGGCCTGGCTAGAATAAAGCATTTTAGTCGTTTTACACAGATCCGTGTGAGCGGGAAAGGTTTTGACAATGTTGTTTGTACGCAAAACTTTTCAAAAATGCAAAGGGAAAACTTTTCTTTTGTGTAAACATCGTTTTACTTTGTAACATGTCAACCAGCTCTCATTATTAGTAGACTGTTAGGGTTAGAGTAGAATAGGTTGATATGTACTTTATAATAGGTAGAGTGTCTGATGAACATCAAAATAAAGTGTTTGCAGATAGTAAGCAGACAGACTACTAATAATAAAGAGTAAGAGCTCAAGAGAAGACTCCGGCATTGTTGTTATTTTTCTGAATTTCATTCATTCCTTTTATCAAAATGACTCCTAAATCTAAATAAACCATTTAAATCCATAAATAAAATAATGTCAGCATTGCTTAGTCATTTATTATACACCAGTCTGGGGTTCCCATAAGTCAACAAGTTAAAAAAAAAATTAACAAACAAAAAAAAAAAATGTGATTTTCTTCTTGAAAATCACATGAAACCTGGTTTCATCCTTTACTGTACACTAAAATGTAAAACTTTGGGGAATTCAAATAAATTATATTGGGCCTTCCATTTATCAAAGAATCCTGAAAAAAAAAAAAAAAAAAAAAAAGTTTCATACTTCATAGTTTTCACAAAAATAATAATCAGCTCAACTGTTTTCAACACTGATAATATTAAAGGGGTAGTTCACCCAAAAATGAAAATTCTGTCATTATTCACTCATGTCGTTCCAAATCCGTTCATCTTTGGAAAACACAAATTAAGATTTTTTTTTTTGATGAAATCCGAGAGCTCTTGGAACCTCCATAGACGGCAACACAACTGACACGTTCAAGGCCCAGAAAGGGAGTTAGAGCATTGTTAAAATAGTCCATGTGACATCAGTGGGTTAACTGTAATTTTACGTAGCTACGAGTACTTTTTGTGCACAAAGAAATCAAAAATAACTTTATTCATCAGATCAAAGCACGCTCATGCGTCATGATACTCCCCAAAACGGCACTATAGGGTGAATTGTTGAATGAAGTCAATATTTTACCTATGTCCTTACTACCTTTCTGTGCCTTGATCATTTGAAGATCCTTGCTATATGGGAGGGTCAGAAAGCTCTGATTTCATCAAAAATATCTTAATTTGTGTTCAGAAGATGAACAAAGTTCTTACATGTTTGTAAAAACATGAGGGTGAGTAATTAATGACAGAATTTTCATTTTTGTGTGAACTATCCCTTTAATAAATGTTTCTTGAGCATCAAATCAGGATATTAGAAAGATTTCTTAAGGATCCTGTGACACCGAAGACTGGAGTAATGAAGCTGAAAATTCAGCTTTGATCACAGGAATTAAATACATTTTAAAATATATGCAGCTATTTAAAATTGTAATAATTCACAATATTCCTTTTTTTTTTTTTTTTTATGAATTTAAAGCAACTTTGGTGAACGTTCAAAAACAACAAAATGTACTGAGCCCAAGCTTTTGAATGGCAATGTATATTTCCTGCATATTTGTCATTTCCCTTATGGAGTGAAAAATTGTGCAACAAAAAATTATAATAATTAAAAAAAAAACAAATGAAATTAAGTAATATACATTTTTATTAATAAAAATAAATACATTTAAAAAAAACTTGACGACAAATGCCTGACAACAAATTATATTTTGAAGCAAGTTTTTCTCCATTCTTGATGTAATAAAAAAAAAAAAAGCCATTTACATGAAAACCAAAATAATGGTCACTGCTGCTGTTTACGAAAGCAGAATTTAAGGCATCATAGGTGGATTCTCATACACACTGTCAACTTGATCACAATTGTGCATGTAAATTCAGTCAGTGATTTGAGATGATTTCTACAGTTCCCATTTGCAGACGTCACTGTGTGTAGCTTTAGATTAGCAAGTTGACTCAATAGTCAGCACCCTACAGTAGGCTACTGGTCTGTACATAATGTCCTCTGCTCCTGCCCTTTATCTTTGCAGGATAGAGTTCACAAATGACTTTACAGCTCTTTAAACAACATCAGGCAGTATGCCTGTGTCAGACCACTGGTAAGGTATCATTTACTTCAGTTTGACCCCTGACACCCCCACAGTCTCACCCCTCGGCCTCCCCCATCATCACCATGTGCTGACACGCAGGGTGTAACGTGAATATCTTCCCTTCCACTCACTTTCCTTATTCAGCGACCATTCTTGTCCTGACATGCTGAGTTACAGTAACAGTTCACCCAGAAATAAAATTCTGTCATGTACTCACCCTGTTGTTTCAAACCCATCTGAATTGTAATGCATCTTAAATTTATTTATTTGTAAAGTTACCATTTATTTATATTTTATTTATTGGCAAAATGTATTTTTAAGCAACAATTCATTGATTTATTGATATTTTGATTTATTAAGTCATTTATTTATTTATTTTGTAAAGTCAATATTTATTTATTTAGTCACTATTTATAGTCACAATGAATTTTTTTTTATGAAGTCAATATTTATTGTTTGTAAAATTATTTATGTGCAAACAATTAATTTGTTTGTCACTATTTTTGTAATAACTTTACACAAATCAAATAATTGTGATTTACAAATAAAGTCAATATTCGTTTGTTTTATTTATTTATGCATTCCTATTTATAGGTTTTTTGTTTTGAGTTTTTTGTGCTTTTGGAGCTTAGCTGTATAAATGACTATCCACACACCTTATGTGGAAAAGAGAAACTTGTACATTCTACCAAATCTCTTTTTTTTTTTTTTTTTTGTGTTCCCTGAATAAAAGACTGTAAAATGTGGCATGAGAGTGTTAATAATGACAGAATGATCCTTTTTGGGTGACCTACCCCGTTAAAACTGTGATCCAGCTGTTTCATAGAGTTTTAGATCACTGTGTCTTCTGCACATTATGGGTTAAATATCATGGACCAGTGGACAGTCCAGTAGTCTCAATTTAAACTCTTGATCTCCTGCTGGTCATATTATGGGCTATGTACACAAAGCCGAGTGGCCACATGTGTTCTGCATCTGTCTAAAAGGCCCAAGAGCTCAAGGGATTCATTATTGTGACACATTCCAGAAAAAAACTAGGGAAGAGCTCACAAATACCAGTCATTCCAAAGCATTATAGGTTGATTATATAGAATAGTATTAATAGCCATTCTGTTGTATAATTACATTTGCAAGTCAGAAGACTTTTGATGGAGAACACATGATGCTACTTTGAATATTAAGCAAAATCATATCAAAAAGTATAGTTTTATTATATATTACTATATTGAAGGAGTGCATTAATAATCAAGCATTTGGACATCTAAGCCATTTAAAAATGTCTGAATGTCACTGTTGAATTACTAGTGCAAGTGTCTATTTATTGGTATTTTGAAATTTTAGCTGATCATGTTGATTGTCAATGAAGAAAAGTGAAAAAAGCTCCCATGGCATTTGACCTTTTTACGTTTTGTTTTTTCAAGATAAAATGACTTTCAGATATTTTTGGATGTGATTTGGTGTCCAAATACTTTTTGCAGTACTTGGATCCATTCATTCCAAAAAAAAGAGTTGTAAAATGATACTGTAAATAAAATGTCATGCAGTGAATTGAACGCATCAGGATGAGACGAAGTTCATATTTTAAGAATCAATCCCTTTTAGTTATTGAGAGTGAATGGGTGTTGAATTGGACACACTCCAAAAATTGGAAATTAGATGCTTGATATTTTATAAGTTTGTGGGCAATTCGTATAATAACAGAACATTAATAAAAACCTACATAAATGTCATTTGATTTAAATTCTACATCCTTGCAAACAGAACAATAATTCAAATTCAATCTAAATTCACTTTCAGAAATTGAATTTAAAGGTATTGTGAAAATTAACTTCTGAATGATGTATGACTCATTCAGCTCAGGACAGTTCTATAGTGCATTATTATAAAGCCCACTTTTGGGTCAGGATGCAGGAGGTGTGGCATGTCAGAATTTTTGATCAAGTGTTACGACCCTGTCTAGGGTAAGGCCGCATCATAAACTGGAATCAACTATCAAAGATCCTTTATACATTTATTTACAGAACTACAAGTGAAAGCACGACTTCAGGGGTGAGCAAAGGCCAAAACAACAAACAAACACCAAGCTAGCTCCTAACAGAAAATACTAAATTCACTAACAAAAGGAAAACAAAATAAAAATACAATGTTACCCTTACTCCCTATCTAATGAAAAACCGGAGAAAACATTTACAAAGAAAATGGCACTCACCCCCTACAGCGTCCAAGTGTGATTTAAGAGTATTTACAATACTTCACAAAATATACAAAAAAATGAGATTGACAACAACTCATCAACTCAAAACAGATCAACAGGCAAGTTAACAGCAACAACACACTGTAGCAAACACACAATAGCACACGTGCAATACAACAACAGGAAACCACAAGTCTCCTTGGTCCCATTAGCACCAATCAGATCTGGAGATCACTTTGGTAGGATCCAGTCCTATGAGAGAAAGGGTGGGACAAAAGAGAAAGAGAGAGAGAGGACCAGCAAAGCAAGACATATACACTATACGTAACACAAGTAATGCATGCATAATCCAGTGCTTTGTTGTAGTAGCCTAATAATTGATTGTCCCACTGAAAGATATGTTTAGAAGAGATTGACTGTACTTTGAACAAATAATAGAAGATATTATTTGAATTTGATCTTTGATGATAGAACGGAAGATGAGGGCTACCGAAAAGTTACTGAAGTTAAATTATAGTAAAGTAGCAATTAAATATCATTGGGAGGATACTTCCAGTCTTGTGTTCTGGTTTTAGACTTCCTGTATGCATATCTTTGCATGTGTATCATTGTTGTGCTCTGCATTGGAAACCAAGGTTTTAGCACATTCAGAAAATATTAAAGGTTAAAAATAAGGTTCCAAAAGCAGTGATTCCTTAGAAGATCCATTTTTTTTGTTGTTGTTCCCCAAAGAACCTTTCAGTGAACCGTTCTTCAAAGAACCATTTTTTTTAATTAGTGTGAAAAACATTTAAGAAATCTAAAGAACCTCCCACCCTTCTAATATTAAAGGTTCTTCATGGAAACATGGATGCTAATAAAAAAACTTTATTTCTAAAAGTGTATCATACGTTTTTTTTTAGTTTATAAAAAAAATATTTTTATACAGTAAGGTCCACATATGTTAGTTAGTTCATATGACTATTTTCCACCCTCTCTCTGATCCTTTGAAATAAAGTAGGCATCATTGATGTGTAAATGTGATGTCACGTGTTGATATCTGCAAAAGATCAAAGAAAATTAAATCCTCATGATGTCACCTTGAATATTTTTGTAAGTCACAGTAGCACATGCTTCAAATCATTTGAAATGGTACGGTCTAATATACTAAATATGATTGCATGAAAACAAATGTGTTTGGTAGGGCTCTTTACTAACATGACCACAAGCATCTTTCCTGAATGTCTCCACGACTCGCAAAACCCCAGAGCTGTTAACGCTGAGTGACGTGCTCCTTCATCTGTTCCACTAATCAATATATTCATCTTGCAGTAAAGAATAAAAAAGCTTAATCTACTCGCCCCCAGGCCATCCAACAAGTAGATGAGTTTGTTTCTTCATCAGATTTCGAGAAATTTATCATTCCATCACTTGTTCACCAGTGGATCCTCTGCAGTGAATGGGTGCCGTCAGAATGAGTCCAAACAGCTGATAAAAACATCCCAATAATACACCAGTAATCCTCCAATGAAAAAGTAGTCTCATCTGAATAAAAAGAGAAATATGCACACAATCAAGCATCATTTACAAGCAGAGACAGTTCAGTGTTATTATGGATTATGGACTGATATTTTGGCCAGAAGTGTCAGCTTAAAGTTAAAATGCCTTAGTGATGGATTTGTTTCTTACAAACCCACAGCTTTTCACTTCACAAGACATTAATTGATGGACTGGAGTGGTTTGCATTACTTGTGGATTATTGTGGGGTTTTTATTGGTTGTTTGGACTTTCATTCTGACGGCACCCATTCACTGCAGAGGATCCATTGGTGAACAAGTGATGTAATGCTACATTTCTCCAAATCTGTTTTAAAACGCATGATTTATTTGCTTCTGCATATTTAAATTCTAACACGCATCTTTTAAAGGCCGTTTTCTTAAAAAATAAATAAATAAATAAAGTAAATAAAAACATTTCTCCTGCAATGATCCAGAAATTTCCACTTCAGCAGCAACCGGATATTACAGATGTATTCCTGTCTATATTCTGAAGATTTTTTTAAGAATGGGTTTGTTCATAGATCATTCACCTGATTATATATTTAACATTTTATTCCTAAAAACATGGTGAAAATGTATTTATTTTAGTTTATTGCATTTGACGCTCTCTCGCTCGCTCGCTCTCTCTCTCTCGCTCTCTCGCGCTCTCTCTCTCTCTCGCTCTACTGTATATAAACGTAGAATTTCAGAAAACTTGTTATACAAAACAATTGTCTTATGTAATGATTAATTAACTGGTGAAAGTGTTTTTATTATTATTATTTTACCTTATTTACCTGCAGTGTCTTGCTTTTTGATTTAGGGTTGCTAATGAGACTGTTTAATTGAGTCTGTGTACGGTTAATGTTTCTCTGGGGTTTTGCTAGTGTGAATTCATGCATCTGTGTTTGTATGTAGAGGGACTGTGTGTTCCTGGAGACTGAATTGTGGAGTCTGTGGCTTTATGATACTGAATAATCTTGTTTTTATTTTTCAGAGATGCTGAGTAAGCAGAAGTCAGAGCAAGTGGGGAAAAAATGCTCCCTATAATGAACCTTGAGGACCTTCAAGGAGTGACTTTGTGCTTTTCTCTTTCTTCTTCTTTGTTTTCGGCCCGTGAATAACTTCTTTAAGCAAAATGCCAAAGAACATAAGATTTATCCGTTTTTTTTTTTTACACTTGGGTACAACTATAGACAACTATGACTCTTAGACTATGAAAAGCCTATTAAAACACTGTGATTGTTATAGTTAATTTAGTGTACGATTCAGAAGCTCTTTTGCAAAGGAAAGGGAGGGAACCAGAGGTTTATGTAGTTCTTTCTACTCTTAAAAAATGCTGGGTTAAATGCAACCCAACACTGGGTAAAATATGGACAAATCCAGCTACTGGGTTGTTTTGACCCAGCAGTTGACTTAAATTTTTAACACAACCTTCTGGGTAGTAAACCAACCACTGGGTCAAAACAACTCTATAGCTGGGTTTGTCCAAATTTTACCACCTGTTTTAAACCCAGCATTTTTTAGAGTCTAGATTTGAATATGAAATTCAGAAATTGGGATTTCTCATGACATGAAATAATCTTGTGCCTTTGAGCATCCTGTGTTCTTGAGTCAGCCAATTAGCATTCAGTCTCGCATTCTGCCCACCCTGCTCTTCTGAAATACCATCACACCCTCTTGTGGACACACACAGCTATGCCCATCGTAGGCTGATGGGAACGTGCTTGCACTGCAGAGTCAGACATGTACATGATGAAATGTAGAAACCATGTGGATTTTTGTTGTTATTGTTTTTGGATGTTATGTAAAAAAATTTAGGTGAATCTCATCAAACATAAAGAGTGACATTTCATACCAGAATCAGAAGGGAATGGATGAGTTAAAATTTGCATTAAGAAAAATAAAGCCTATTTTTTTTAGAACTTTTATTATTTGTTTGCATTCTAAAAAAGTAATATTGTACTGTAATAAATATTGATACATTAAATGATTGGTAATACAACAAATGCTACCATGTGTACATGCTTTTTTTTCTGCGCTATTGTAAAGAGAATATCATTTTGATTTTGCAGTGAAATGTGACTTTGATATAGGGTTTTGTGAGATTCACCCTAATGGCTTTTGTAATATCAATAAAGAGCTGAATTTGATGAATGACCGTTGTGGCATTATTACTTCTGAAACTGTTCTTAATGAAACACCAAACAGAAATATAATTTTCAACTGAATTTCTTTCAAATAAATGGACATGAATGAAAATGGTGATTTATGCATTTTCATTTTGTTCCAAACCTGTATGAGTTTTTTTACACAAATGAAGATATTTTGAATATTGTTGCTAACCAAACAGTTGCTGGGGTAGCCATTGACTAGGGTGGTAGCCATAGTATTTTTAATACTACAGAAGTCAATGACTACCACCAACTGTTTGCTTACCAACATTCTTAATAGTAAATGACAGAATTTAATTTTTGGGTGAACTATCCCTTTTTGACCTGAACTGAAGCCTTTTTGTGCGATTTTCTTTTTATGCTGTTGTGTTTGTGCTGTAGGGTACAGCAGGAGCAGCTGGCTGCCATCTTCAAACTGCTTTGAGCGAGTCAGGACACGTTTGGAGACGTGGAGGAACAGCTCAAACTTTGACCACACACACAGTTTTATATAGGACAGAACATGAGCAGGTTAACATCTGTAGCACTGTACTGTTATGCTTGGGGTCACAGACACTCTAGCGCTTTATAAAAGCAATTGTAGGATTGAGGGTAAAGCAGGATTTAATGCTTAATTTGGAAAGAGGTTAATGTTCAACCCTAAAATGTTAGTGTAAAAAGCTCAGTTTGATCTTGATCACGGTGTAAAACTCTTGCTGTATGATACACCGATACTAGTGTTCTCGTGACCATATTAGCTGAACTTTTTACTCATTTTCTAGGGTTTATTTTTTAGTGCGTGAATGGGAAATGTAAATACACGAGGCAGTGAGAACCAAAAACCTTAAACTTTAAAAGTGGTTCCAGAAAAAAAAAATTCAAGACAAATAGGCTATTTCAAAATGTTTCTGAAGTAGCCTAATATATTGTTTCACACATGCACTTCAGCTACAGTTTAAAGACGCCTAAAGAAGTTTTGTGTGTGTGATATATTGTTATATTAAAACGGCAACATTATTTTTCAGGCCTAAAACCACGTGGCTCTAAAACACAGATACCAGACACACCGGTTTCTTGTTTTTTGACAGTGGAAGATTTTGAGCTGAGGTTTGTGATTAGTTTAGAATGAGAAATGTATGCAGATAATGGAAGACAAGTGTTTACAACATTGTTTTGTCTGGTAGAATGGGTGTGATGGCTCTTTGAACTCTACGACCCTTCACACCTGGAGATTTTATACCCCATTCCTGGAATTAGGTTCACCTGGTGGGGGGGACAAAACAAAGATCGGTGAAGAAAGTCAAATGATGTTAGCCATTTTATTTCTTATTAAAGAGTTTGATTAAAAACAACTCGTTGTTTTGTGTATTGGAGAATGCATCTATGTGCATGCAGTTCACTTTGTAAAAGTGAATACATCAAATGTATTTTTTTCTTTAGAAGAATATGGTTGGCTGAAGTTAAAACTTCAGAAAATTACAAAATCGCAGGTTCAGGTTGCATTTTTAATAATGATCATGATTCAAATGCGAACAGTTTATTAGATAGTACCGTGTGAGGCTCTTTTTATATTACACAAAGACAACAAGAAAGAGATGCATAAAATATTTATTTTCTTTAAGATGGGTTACAAGACGGTACTATAGTAGCCTTAAATGTAGAACTTCAGTCAGTGTTGAAAATTAAAATGAAAGTTACACCAGAATGTCAAATTAATAATATTTTAATCGGAGTAATTTAGTGTTTCAAGTGTTTTGGTGGGACGTTCCCCCTCTGTACTTCCTCCGTGTTAAGCACTTCGCACATCACATGCCTTGAACCACTCAAATTGTTGGCAGATTTAAAGGATATGTTTGCCAATTTTCAACAAGGTTTGTATTGTTAAGGGTGTTGTCAGTATGTGTACATGAACAATGTGTACTCTTTCTCTGTTTCCTTTACCCAGTTTATCAGCTAAATGATCTGCTATCTGATGTAAAACGCATAACTTTTCATCTGACTTTAACGACTTCAGGGTTTTTGCTAAAACTGTTTTGTTTTCTAAATATTAGCTTGTCATGCTACCATGACCTTTACTAAAAGAGCTGCCAACTTTAATATTGTATATCATTTGTTTGTATATATTTTAGACGGATAAGAAGTTTGATTGTCACGATCTTCACAGGCAGTTCAGTTCAAGAATTGTGTTCTTTTGATTTCGTTTGACCCTCATATCGAATTGGGTCCATTTTAACCCAAAAGAGAGATATTTAAACTTAATATAGATATAAAAACTGCATAGTTTTAGTAAGGGAACTAAACTTTGGTGATTTAAGACCCTCGAAATAGACAGTAGACTGTCTGCTTAATATCTACTAACCCTTTATTTTAATGGGTCTACAATATACTGACTGAGAAACTTTGCAAGTATATGCAACTTTTTCTACTAACCCTAAACCTACCCTACTGAGAGTTAGTAGACATGTAGTTGCAAATTAATGAGAATTAGTTGACATGTAGTTACAAAGTTACTTATAGTTAGTAGAATGTCTAAAGTGGACTATCGAAATAAAATGTAACCAACTTTTCACATTTATCATATTTTTCCGTATTTTCATATGTTGTTTTTATGCTTTGTTAGAAATAAATATGTAGGTTTCATGAATTTTTGAGCAACTACGAGTTAGAATTTATTTAAAAAAATTATTTAATTCAATTCCGTTCGCTCCATTGGGGTTAATAATGGTAATTCTCAGATTATATATGTTCTTATCAATTTTGGTAACTCTTTAAGGTGTCCTTGTTACACGTTACATGTGCTTACTATTATAATAACAATAAATTATGCTTGATTACATGCAAGTAACCCTAAGCCAAACCCTAATCCTAACCATACAGTAAATACAGTAGTCAACTAATATTACTCAGTACTTAAATGTATAATTACACTGTAACAAAGACACCTTAAAATAAAGTGTAACTGAAATTTCAAACACAAGATCTCTCATAGTTTTATGGTGTGGTTATTGTGTCATTTTTAAATTTTAAATAATTTGTATTAATTCCAGGTAATATGGTAACATTTAACACTTCAAGATGTTTCACATTCACTAATCAATGAGAAGTTGCTGATCAGATACGATAAGGTTTTAGTTATGACTGTTTTGTAAAGCAACGACCCAGAATGTGAAAATCGTATACAGATTTTGAAGGCGTTATGAGGGTTAAGCTGTTTTTAGTAGGCTACACAATATATGCTAAACAAGAGGCTTTTTCTGTTTTCAGTTGACGTGGCTTGTATTCTAACAAATGGCGAAGAGGACACAACTCAAAATCAGCTCGTTACACCATCAGGTGTCCCATCGTCATGCGCACCTGATAAAACAGCAACCCCGGATAACTTCGTAACAGAGGTATCGTTACCTTTGAGTGCCAGTATCAGTGAGTCTGAGCCCTGTGACGGAGGGAGGTGTTGCAGAGACCCAGACTACAATAACCCAGAGTCTTGAGCCCAAGCCTGACGAATGCAACGCGTCCACCTTGAGATGTGGGGAAAAGCGGGAGAGGGAATCAGAAGACCCCTCTGATGTTTCTGTGAAACGGTGTTTGAGACCATCGGAGGAGAGAAGGAAAGAATGTATGTAATAATCATCCGTAATGATTGTGTATTTAAATGATTAATTGCATGCTGCTAATACAAATGAATCTTCCATGTCACAGTTCTACCAGACTACGACATGAGATGTGCCGAGTGATATATGTGTGCAGTGATTTTTATTGTTTTATTTTATGCACTGATAAGCCACTACAGACATGTGAAGTGAATAACATTGATTTGATCATATATTAGGCAGCAAGTGAACAGTCAGATCTTGACCTTCATGTGCTGGAAGCAGAAAAATGGCTTAACAAACACTCTTAAAAATAAATGGTTCTTCACAGCGATGCCATAGAAGAACCATTTTTGGTTCCATAAAGAATCATTCAGTCAAAGGTTCTTTAAAGAATGATCTATTTCTTACCTTTTTATAATCTGAAGAACCTTCTTTCGTCACAAAGAACCTTTTGTGAAAATGTTACAGGTTCTTTATGGAACCATTTAGACAAAAAGGTTCTTCTATGGCATCGTGAAGCACCTTTATTTTTTAAGAGTGCATATAAGTGACAAGGGCCAAGGCTAGACAACTGGGTCTCCAAAACAACAAGTCAGTATGTAGGCTATATAAGTTCATAAGCAATTTATTATACATGTATTTTAAATATAAAATTGGATTTTGTCATTTGTATTTGATAGGGTTGATGAAAATGGCTTCATATTTTGTATCAAAATACTTGTTTTTTATTTTTGTAGTTTTAAAATACTGTAAAATACTTTAAGAAGTCTACATGATGACCTGATAAAAATGTGGCGTCTAATTGGTGCCTTCTCAGTAGTTTGCCCAATTAATATGTATGTGTCCTCTATACTTATATGGCTCTCAATAGATTCAGTGCTTGGAGATGGGTTAATACTCCTTGACAAGTTCTGTTCAAAACAAAATCAAAACATTTTAATCGTTTAATAATTGTTGAAATGCTCAAATGTTTGTTTTCAACTTCCAAATAGGTGTCCAATGATTCATAAATAAATATTGTATGATTGTACCATAATAGCTGTTTAGTATGATCATGATTTTGCATACCATTGCATGAATGACTGCCTGACACACATTATATTGATTATTAACAATCAAATGATTAATTAGCTAGAAACTAGTTGCTATGAATACAGGTGCCATCAGTTCTCTTCTTATGAATGACTTGTTTGCCATTGAGTCAGTGTTGCTGATGCAAAGTAGGCCCGTCGTTACCAAACACCAAGTAACTAAATTAAATTTGCAAACTGTTAAAGGGTTACTCCACCCCAAAATGAGAATTTTGTCATTAATCACTTTCCCCCATGTCGTTCCAAACCCGTAAAAGCTTTGTTTATCACACTTCAGAAGTATGTGTAGCATGTACTATAATAATAGAATAACGTCATCAAAACCATTCAATGTAATTGAAGGGTGTAGCATCAAGATTTGTTTACATTGCAGTTACTGGAATAGCCAGAAGGGCATATTGTCATCATTTTTGGCATGTAGTGTATAAGCAGGTAAAGTGAAACTCTAGACACTCACAACTATATATTTATACTATATTATTAAATTTATGAGGGGATAAGTGAATATAATTGATTGTTTTATACAAATCTGTGGCAGTTTCAGTCTGTGTATAGTTTTTACCTGTGTTTAGACTACTGTTTAAAACAAATATAGTTTACAGAAACCATAATCATAGTTGGGTTGTTCCACGAAACCGGTGCCTTTTCCACTTGGAAAAAATGAAAAATAAAATAAAGTTTAATCAACATTTTTTAAATATCCATGAAATGAAGACAAAAAATTTAATGTGCCATCTTAGGCTATGCAATTTATTATTTTATGATTATTTTTCTACCTCTTATTTTGGTATTTTTGTCAACCCTGTTACCGACACAAGCGTTACTACTATAGCTTAATTAGAACTATGTGACACATATGAGGCACATTTTGGTCCCTATTTTCATTGGGATTGTTGAAATATTTCAAATTTTGGATTTGTGTCCTTGTTACCATTTAGGTATTGAGTAATATTAATTAAGTACATGTACTTACTATATGGTTAGGGTTACTTCATGTAATTATGCATAATTTATTGTTATTATAACAATAACATATTGGGGGGTGGTGATGGCGCAGTGGATAAGACACATGCCTTTGGTGTGAGAGACCCGGGTTCGAATCCACTGTGAGACACCAATGTGTCCCTGAGCAAGACACTTAACCCCTAGTTGCTCCAGAGGCGTGCGACCTCTGACATATATAGCAATTGTAAGTCAAGCGTCAGCTAAATGAATAAATGTAAATGTTATAATAGTAAGTACATGTAACGTGTAACAAGGACACCTTAATATATATTTATAAATGTTTATATATAAATAGTTGAGAAATGGCGCCTCCAATAGGTCCATGAATGCAATAGCTCAAGTCTATATCGTCATATGTGAAATTTATAGGCCCATTACTTCAAAATGGTACCGTCAAAATCTCTGAATCTTTTCAGACATTAAAGCCTCTAATGAAACTTTCAACGCACCCTCAAGGACAGCTGAGATTGTGTGGCTCGAATTGGGCAACCAGTGAAATGGCCTATTCAACTGTATAGTCACAGTATGCCATATTTATAGGTCCGTCTTCTAAATGGTACAGTAAACATGTCTGATATATAATGATACACACACACACACACACACACACACACATATATATATATATATATATATATATATATTTTTTTTTTTTTTTTTTTTTTTTTTATGTATTTATTTATTATAATGGACAAGCACACTGGGTATAAGCACCCTGTGAAACTTTTAACACACACTCGCAAACATGGTACAGTAACCAACAATGCAATGGCTCATTCAGTTTAATTCAAATTTATTTTGTTTAAAGCATTTCACAACACATATTGTTTCAGAGCATATTGCTTTTTTCTGTAACAAAACCAGAATAGTCTTTATAGGAGTGGGTGTCAGAAAGAACAGTTGAAATACAAATACTATATATGCATTTAAGCAAATTTTATCTGCATTTTAAAGCAATGAAAATGCCATCATTTTGAATCTGGAGTCCTCTATTCACAGGTGCTGGGTCATATGAAGTCTTCATAAGAGGCTAGATTTAAAAATAAATAAATAAATAATTACTGCATGCAAAGGATGACACGTTCAATCATTAATGATTAATAAATAATGTAATTAGATTTAATGTTGACAGCCCGTTTTCTCAGTGTTATTTGCATTTGAAACTTTTCCCTCTTTTCCTCGTTTTCCTTTGGTTTTACATAGCTTGTAAGCTCTGTGCGCGTTTTACTTTCACTTTCAAATTAGTGGCAATTCGGCTTCAAGCAGTCGTTTGTCTTTAGTTCACTTGAGTTTTTCCACTTTCCCTCACTTTCCTTTGCTTAAATAGCTTGTAAAAGCACCTAAAAAATACTGTGGAACCAAATAGGCTAAATGAAAAAAAAAACAAAACAAAAAAACCCCTTCCAACATCACCTTAGATAAATGGCAGGTCAACAGGCTTTTCAAAATCCGAAATATTTTTTAAAATATGCGCATTTACATTTCATTTTGAAACTCTTCTGCCATCTTCTTGTCCGTCTCGCCTCACTCTTGTTGTCAGTCAGCTGGACTCATTCTCCTCACGTGATAAATGAAATCTGATCTGTGATGCGCGTTGTTCGTTCGGTGTGCTGCATTGAGCAGCCGCGTTCAGTTTTAATTGTAATGTCTGTTCTCTAACTGAACTAAATAATTTTTATTACTATTTAAAAAATCTAAATGATGGTGAGGGACGGTGCCGCGTGGGCAAGTGATAACCGGTGTTGCGGTTTAACACCGGTATCACCGCCAACACAGTCTATCGCTAATACAGCGAAGCTGTATTAAAAGAATAAAGCAGCCGCAGCAGCAGCTATAGTGCTAAGCCCAGAACACGGAGCGTCGATGTCCCCATTCAGCAGGCATTTGAAAATTGCTAAAAGTTTTCCAGAGACAGCCATTAACGACAAAGTCATGGAATTTATAGTCTATGATGACCACCCTTTTCCCATGGTATGAGGGCTTTATTTTTGTTGAGGATGCACTTTTGTTTTTTTTGTTTTTTTTCCCGAGGTTGACAAATATCAATGCATTTTATTTATTATGTATTTGAAAAACACGTGACTTAAAAACTAACTTCCTCATCCTTGTGCACTAAAAAGGTTGAATAGATGCATTTCTTTATGCATAAAATACTTGAATATAAATTTGTTTTTAATGAGTTGTTAATTGCAGATAAAACATAGTTCTGTCATAATTCTGTTAAACCATTTCTGTTACAAAATATTGTGGTGCCTTACACCAAAAATAAAAATATTTGAAGAGTCAGGACTGATGTTTGCTATTATAATTAGTTTCATCAGTGAATCTTAGATTTTGTATTCTCCTGGGTGCACAAACTGAAGATTATATGAAAACTATAATAAAAATAAATATATGAACTTATTGGGTATCGGTATCGGAATCGGCCATGAGAAGGACTTAATTATCGGTTATCGTATCGGTTAAATTTTTTAAATTAATATTTTTCATATCGTGCATCCCTACTTTTTATAGTTACTGTTTTTAATATTTTTATTTTTACAGCTCAATATGCATTTCAATTTCATTTCTAATTTTAAAGGCCTTACATAGCCTACAGCTCCTTTAACCTCATTCTGTCACTCAGTTCCAGTTAAAGAAGTCTTATCTTATTCATTAAATCACACTGACTGGAATAACAAGTCAGTTTATTTAAAGATGAACTCTGATGTGAAGCTTCTTGTTCACTGGCCAAATTCCCATTTCCGCGTGAGTTGTAAAACTGGTTGTACAACTATTTAGATATCTGTGGTGGGTTTATAAACACAACATGCGCTGCCTCTACACTTAAAAAAGTTCTGTGGTTTCAGTCAAAGGTCCGTGTTTGGTTAAATTTATGAAGTCAACTGATTGTTCAAACATGGCAGGTATTGTCTTTCCACGCATTTGTCGCGCACAGCACTGTCGAAACACGAAACTGTGGCTTTGTATATCTATTGTGGCGGCATGTGTTTGCTTTATCTACTGGAATGTGCTGGGTTCGATGTCATCAGAAGACTGGAGCATATTTTACAGGTAGGTTCAGACAGACTTTCATCCAGGTGCGCATTATTAAGATCAGTGTTATTCTCATAAGATACACTAAAACTCTGTATTTATATAAAAAAAATCTATATGACTAAGATTAAAACATAAAGTTCACGCAAAAGTTAACTAAAAAATTTAAACAAAGCAAAACAACAACAAACGTTTGTCACACATTGAGAAGACACCTGCTGTCATAAGATGCCAGCATCTTTTAGAAACAAGGTACAACTGGTGTGATATCTACTCATCTATTACAGGTCAGTGGTGGTACCCTAAGCCTGTACAAAGGCTAAAAGGTACACAAATGAAAAGATACTAATATGTACCATTTAGGGGTAAATGTACCTTTTAGCATTTGTACCTTAAAATACGTTCCTAGTGACCTAGTTTTGTACGTATTCTGATAACACCGATAACACAGTAAGACTGAGCCAGAATAAAACACAAGGGCAGAGCAGTCTTTACTTTACTATAACTTTTAACCATAATATAATTTTCTACACTTATTTGATCCATTGTGTACTTTACATGCCATGTTAATGAGTGCACTGTTTTACTGAGTTTAAGCAAATGTTTTGAACACCGTGACCAGGCTTTTACTAATATGCATGCAGTTTTGGTTCTGTGTATCCTTTGCATAATAAACAAAAGGCTCATTCATATCCTTGTGACTGTACATTTTTCAAAACACTGATGTGACTTGCCAGAATATACCACAGTCCTGTCATGATCATTCTGATTTACATATGTACGAGTTAATTGGGGTATTACATGTAAGGGTTAATGGGACATAGAACGATATTTAAGGGTTAATGGGGTATGATGTGGTATGTAAGGGTTAATAGGGTATGGTATTATATGTAAGGTTTTATTGGTTATGGTACAGTATGTAACGGTAGGGTTAATGGGGTACAGTATGGTGTGGTATGAAGGCGTTAATGGGGTATGGATTATTATATAATATGCAAGGCTTCATGAGTTATCATATAAAATGTAAGGGTTAATGGGGTATGATGTGGTATGTAAGGGTTAATAGGGTATGGTATTATATGTAAGGTTTTATTGGTTATGGTACAGTATGTAACGGTAGGGTTAATGGGGTACAGTATGGTGCGGTATGAAGGGGTTAATGGGGTATGGTGCGGTATGAAAGGGTTAATGGATTATTATATAATATGCAAGGCTTCATGAGTTATCATATAAAATGTAAGGGTTAATGGGGTATGGAAAAGTAACGTATGGAATGGTATCTAGCAAAGTGAATTGTATTTAATGTACTACTGTTTTATATATTTTTAATACACTTTTATCTTGAGTGGCCTGAAGATGAAGAATAAAACAAGTGTTTCATTTTATGCTCATGCCCTTTATTTTTTTTTTTAAGTTTCAGTAAGTTATAGTATTTCCTATATATCGCTTACTCCTTCACATCCTCTTCCTCTCCTGCTCTTGTTAAAGAATTGACTTCACTTATGTTTTGATCTGCTTTGCTCTGCAGGGATGAAGTAAGCTGGATTGTAAACGATACAGCTGAAGAGGAGGTGAGCCGAATATGTGACTAAAACATGGCATAAAGCTAGCAAAGTGCACAACAATGACTAAGTCAGACAATTTCTCTCCACTCTCTCTTTAGGCAGTGCCAGCCTGCTCCTTGAGACATACCATAAAGAAAGAAAACAGTCTGAAGAGAAAGTTTAGCTTTTTAGTGCCTGTTCTGCAGTGGAATGATTCTTTTATTAATTCACATTGGCAAAAGCTCCAGAATGAACCGTTGCCGTATGGCTGGAAGGACCAGCATTTCCATGGTAAAGTTGGTGTAAACACCAGCACTTCAGACATGAATACAAAGCCATAAAACACTCTCAAAACATTTTTATTTCCTCCTTATAACAGAAATAGGCAAGACACTTTCTCTGCTTTCACATCCTGCCAACAGTCATCTGTTTGAGCGGAAAACATCAGATACTTGTGTGCGTTGTGCTGTGGTGGGTAATGGAGGTATTCTGAATGGATCCAGGCAGGGGAAAACCATAGACGGTCATGATTATGTTTTCAGGTTTGTGCATTCTATAAGAAAAATCCAATAAATTTCATTTTTGGTTGAACTAGGCTATCCCTTTAAGATGACGTAAAGTTAAAATAGTCTCTACCACCCCAGTTTAAAGTTGCACTCAGAAATATTTCCAGGAAAAGTAAGAATAAATAGTACTTTAGGGATTTTATTTTTTTTTTTCAAACCCATACATGTCATATAAGTAGCCTAATAAAACCAGTTTTATTTTACATGGAGCTGTTTTGCCTCATGGGCTCAGGCATGTTAAAATCACATGACCAACCACATCATCACTGTGTTTTTGGAATAAAAGTGCATTCAAGCCATGTTGCAATTACTGGAATTACCAGATTCCAAAAAGCAGTCACATCGTTGTAGAACTCGTTATTACAACTTAGATCAACTGGGAATTTTCTGCGAGCTACGACTTGTATCAGGGTCATTCTTCAATTGGGGTGGAAAAATGAGAGGCAGAATTAGTAAAAATGCTTTTGTTTTTTTTCTAAGAAAATATATTGCTATGCATTTAAAATTGGTTTAATATGCAATATCCATTAAAATGAAAGCTTAAGAACATTTTGATTTTTAAATAATTTCAATCAAACACTGGTGACAATCTTTACTATACAGTATTTGTCCCTCATGAGGGAAATTTGTTTTGAGCAATGAAATTTGCCTGTTTAAGAATAACCTTATCAAAGATAGACTGAAAATTGGGGTAAACCCCCAGACCAGGCCGCTATACCATACAGTAAGATAGATTCAATACAGGCATGATAAAACAACAACTTGACCCTTTGGGCCACCCCAAATAATCTGAGCCTCCTTAAAAAGTACATCTTTTGTTGCACCCTTCTACACAGGTTATCCACATGCACCTGTCTAACAGGCTCATTAATTATAATAGGTGAGTGGTTGCCTACCGATCTATAATCAAAGATAATTTCCTCTGTTTTACTAACATTTATTACAAGACTATGTTCTTTACTGCATAACACAAAGTCAGCAATCTCTGTAGTGTAGCGCTGAAGGTCCTCATACAATCGACCAAGAATGGCAGTGTCATCTGAAAATTTAACGACAATGTTCCCCGGATGGTGACTCCTATATTTATTTGTGTACAATGTAAATAAGCGTGGTGAACAAACACACCCTTGGGGAACACCAATACTAATAGGTTGACATTCAGAGAAAGACTGCTTGATTTTAACTTGTTGAGTCCTATCCGTAAGAAATGCATGGAACCATTTAATGCTATATGGATTAACAGCCATGCTATTTAGTTTGGAGAGCATAAGGTGTGGCTGCATGGTATTAAAAGCAGAGCTCAGATCGAGAACAAAGCAACCTGGCATAAGCCTTTGGATCCTCCAGATGTTTTAAAATGACCACAGTAAGGATCGCATCATCAGTGCCCCTGTTGATTTGATAAGCAAACTGATAAGGATCAAGATGGTCCTTAACCTCTTCCTTAAGCCTCCACACCATAATCCTCTCCAAACTCTTCATCACAATACAAGTTAAGGCAACTGGGCGACAATCGTTATGCTCCTGAGGATTAGGTATCTTTGGAACTGGTATAATAATTGATTTTTTCCAAATAGCTGGTATACTATGTAGATCAATCCATGCTGGGGCTAATGTCTTCAAAATGTATTTATCAAATATGTCAGATCTGCAAGTTATCAACATAACACCACAGACACTAATAAAGTGTGACACATTAAATTGTCACATCCATATTATGTTACAAATGCAATCTCTAAAACTCAATTAAATATGTATTTTAAAACAAAAAATGTATCTATCAACAGTGCACAAATTGTGCTTACATACAGAATACAAACATGCAAACATTTTATGATTTATTGGTATTTAAAGTTTATTTCAACTGTTGTAAAGTAGAGGGACACCACTTGCCACCACAAATGAAGAACCACTGATGATTCATTTCGGTGTTATTTTTAGACATTAATTGTGTTGTCATACAAAAGCATAATTCAACTCTGAGTAGAATGTCACCTGTTGTCTTCTCGAAATGACAGTAATTACACAAAAGTGAAAGGAACATGATGTGTGGCCAAATATGGTAACCCATACTCGGAGTTTGTACTCTGCATTTACCCAACCCAAATACACACACACAGCAGTGAGTAGCGAACACACACCCGGAGCAGTGGGCAGGCATTTGCTGCGGCACCCCGGGAGCAATTGGAGCTCATTTCATTTCAAATTGAAAAACAAACTATCAAAACATACACGGACCATTCACTTCCCCCACCTACAATTCCTTCTGGTACTTAGACTCAAAGCTGTGACCTTTGGTTTACAAGTCTGACTCTCTAACCATTAGGCCACAACTGCCCCAAATACCATCAGTGACTGATGCATCAACACCAATAGTAGTTACATTGCAGTTTATTATTTACTTTTAAGTAATAGTTCACTCTGAATAAATAAACATATATATATATATTTTCCCCTGAGTCCTAGTAAATTTCTGACCCTGTTTTAGATTAGTAGCCTACAGTTACAGTTAACTGCTATAACATCACAATCAATGGTAATAATAATTATCATTATTTATAGGGTAAATGGGGCAATAATCAAGGGGTTTGAGGATGATGTTGGGACAAAGACATCTTTCTACGGCTTCACCACCAACTCTCTCAAGAACTCATTAATGGGATATTACCGAGATGGCTTCGACAAAGTGCCAAGTGACCCGGTAATTGACCCTCTCTTTCACAATTTGTTTCATTTGTTGCCATCTGCTGGCCTGCTGATGAATTACAGTGAAGTCTTTGATGTTACAGGGCATTGGATATATTTTTATCCCTGCCGAAACTCGAGACTATGTGATGCTGGCAGCTGCCATCCAGGGTGTGTCTGTACCCTCGGGACCTGATAAAGGTGACAGGTAGGTTTAACAATAAGATTCCTACACATTGCTATTTACTTCACATAACAGGTTACAATCAATTTTATTATTATTGTAATCATTTCCTTCTTTTCAGTTCATGGATTTGAGTTGAATTGGCCAGGTCTCCTAAAACAATTAACATTGACCAAAACTGATTACTGATTATTACTTAATATATTGAGCTAATCATATAATAATATATGGGTATATCAAACATATGTACTAATAAAAACCATTAGAACATCCAGTAAAATCAGAAAATAGGCCATTCATTGTTGTGTAAAATATGTGAGAAGGCAATTCTACTTGTGAGCTCACACTCCAAAGTGATTAAAAAATATAGTAATAATATACTCTCTAGGATGAATTCACTGTTGATGTTTAAATGAAAGGCAATAAATGGCTACGTGTCCCTGAATTTAATTAAATGTATACTTGTGTATAACTAGGAGTCCCAGTGGGAGTCATACACTTCAATTCAAATATTAATGATTTATGTTTCTGGAAATTTGCCTATAAAAGTTTTGTATGATCATTTGTTTTTGGGTAAATAATATTGAACAATAAAATGTGTTATGAATTTCTTTACATTTTATTTTATTTCATTTCATTTTTATTTTGGTTCCTTAATTTCTTTTTTTTTTTTTAGTATTGATTTATTTTTGGCATTTTCACCTGACAGAACTGACAGGAAGCGAAGTGGGAGAGAGATAGGGGGGCGGGATCGGGAAAGGTCCTCTAGTCGGGATTCGAACTCGGGACACCCGTAGCACAATGGCACCGACGTATTTTCTTAAATTTAAACAATTATTTTGCATTCTGTTTGCTACATGAATTTAACTGCATTACATTGGAATTCTAAAAGGCATTCTGCCAGTTAGTGTTTGAGTTTTTATTTTAACCATTACTTTGAATACTAACTAACTGCTGAGTTTATTTGATTATTAAAACAGGCCCTCAGAACTTTTTGGATATAATCCCGAAACATATCAGTTCAAGATGATCCATCCAACCTTCATTCAATATGTGACTCAAAGGTGAGAACATTTTCCTACACATATACATACACAGTATATCATTTTGTCACATTTTTTCCTTCTCTCTTAATGTAATGCCATGGTATAATTGATTAACAGGTTCCTAAAATCTCCACAGCTGGAGCAATATAGAGATGTGTACATGCCCAGCACGGGTGCACTGATCCTTTTGGTTGCTTTACACACTTGTGACCAGGTCAACAACGTTTTTTATAAATAAACAGCATTTGAAATTTTTATTTATAAAAGCTTTTTATTTATTGTTAGAATGGCCCTGAAACCTACTGGTCCAGCTGTTGTTAAATAGATGTTGTGCTTGCTGGCTCTTTCCTCAGGTCTCTGCATATGGCTTTATCACAGAAGATTACAAAGACTTCTCAGACCATTACTATGACAAGGTGATGAAGCCTCTGGTCTTCTATGCTAACCATGACATGGAGATGGAGGGGCGTCTGTGGAAGCAACTGCACTCTCAAAAAGTCTTGTGGCTATATCAGAGACAAAAAAAAAAGGACATGATGTCACTTCAGTGAATCTTGGGACGTCTGAAAAAACAATTAACAAGACTGCATAATGAAATTGCCAAAGCAGTATTTTGTTCTGGTGTGCCCTGATTCTCCTGCATCCTTTATATGCAACATAATTGAGGATGTTATTTTTAATAAGCTAAATAAGTTATTTAACTCAAAGGGTTACTTGGAGAATTTCCAATCTGGTTTCCCATCACATTACAGCAAAGAGAACATGCTTCTATTCAACTAAATATTGAGAAAGGTAAAATATCAGTGCTGATGTTACTGATATTTAATGCTGTATTCTCAATCACAATACACTCTTAGACAAACTGGAAAACTGGGTTTGGCTCTTTTGGCCATATCCAGAAAGCAAGGATTCTTGTGTAAACATAGGTGACTTTAAATTAACCACAATGGCATGGCGTCCCCCAGGGTTCAATCATAGGTCCTCTCTTATTCAGTCTGTATATACGTCCAATAAGCTAAATAATGTGGAACAACAAAATTGCATGCTACAGCCATGCAGTTCAACCTAGCTCTATCTGCATGGGCATTCGGTCATTAACAGCAGATCAGATATTCATATATTTGGAATTTATTTGAAAGTGCTATCGTTAAAACCTAAATACACTGAAATGTTAATGGGATCAAATACTTCCAGAATCACTAGAGTTGAGACAGCTAGATATTGTCACGTTTATGTTCTGTTTTGGTACGGTTTCTGTATTCACATTTTCAAAGTGCCTTTGTCAATCTGTTTCCTTGGTTATTAATTAGCTCTACACCTGTTCGGTTTCCCCCTGATTGCCCTCACCTGTTATTTAAGCCCTGTGTTTTGCCCTAGCTCCTCAGTTCCGGTATTAATGTTGATTGGTGTTTATCGCCTGTGTTTCTCATGCCTGTTCCTTTGTGTGGATTTGTTATTAAATAACACTCTTTGGTTTATATTTTTACTCCTGCGTTCTACAGCCACATGACAGATATATCCAGAGGTCTATAGATCTTTCTGTGAATTATGTCCTATACCTGACCTTAGTGATTGCACTTAATTTATTTCCCATGACCAGCACCATCACATGCTAAAAATTATGTGTATTGTTATGCCAAATATTTAATATACAAATGTATCACTGGTATAGTTTAGCGTTCTTGTAGCTCAAACAGAGCTTGGTGCTGGCAACAACAAGATCATGGGTGCACTTATTATCGAATGAATGAACTTATAACGTATATATTAATTTGGATAAAAGCATCTGCCAAATGATTAAGAATGAATTCAGAATACAGGGTGATTTCACACTTTCTACCTCAACTATGGAAGTAAACCTGGCATTTAAGTCAAAACTTCATCCCTTGGATTCAGTCAGTGGATGACCCATAATAATTTGGAGAGGAGCTGATTAAATAGTCAAGGGAATCAGTTCCAGGTATGGGGTTTATGGGAAATGGAGTTCAGGGAGATAATAGTCAGTACTCAGGTTGAGGGAGCCTTCTGGTGGTGAGCAGGAGGATCTACAGAGGTTGCATTTATTTGATCAAAAATACAATAAAAACAATAATCTTGTGAAATTATAATTTGAACGGACTTTTCTATTTGAATTTTAAAAAGTCATTTATTTTAATTAGAATTATGCCTCCAGTCTTCAGTGACTCTTCAGAAATCATTCTCATTATGTTGATTTGCTGATCAAGAAACATTTCCTTTTATTATCAGTGTTGAAAACCGTTGTGTTGCTTCATAGTTTTGTGGAAACCATGATACACAACCGTTTGGGGTAAGATTATAAAAGAAAGAAAGAAAGAAAGAAAGAAAGAAAGAAAGAAAGAAAGAAAGAAAGAAAGAAAAAATATGACTTGATACTGAAGACTGGAGTAATGAAGCAAAAAAAAAAATCAGTTTTGCATCACAGGAATTAATTATATTTGAAAATGTATTACAAGATTAGTGTTTTCCTGTATTTTTTATCAAATAAATGCAGGCTTGGTGAGCATAAGAGACTTCTTTCAAAGAGGTTAAAACATCTTAAATCATCTTAAATCTACTTCCCCAGGATATAAAAGAATCTTGGATAGTTTGCCTACAGGATTGCCGTTTGCTTTGACAGAAAAAAGAGAAAATAATACAGGGTTAGAATGACTTGACGGTGAATAATGACAACGCTTTGAGGGGAACTATTTCCAAATATGTCACAGTGATGGACTTGATAGCACTTCATTTTGTTTTTAAAATATCCTTTGCTTTGTGCGGTAAATCTTACTCTATAAAATACCTTCAAAAGAAAATAGACTGTTTTTTGCTTCAAGGTACTGGTTTCCCCCTAGGTTTTAGCTTGTGTTCACTGTGATAATGACATTAACTGCTTTATTAAAACATGCCCCAGGTGTGCAACATCTGTTTGCGGGATATCCGGAAGATGATAGCAGCCCCTGATCCTTTGATCACCGCGCACCCTTATCTTTGTGGGAGCAGGTGAAGGGATGCAGAACCACAAGCATTATTCTCCAGTTTTCACCTGGTTCTCCACAGCACACAGTCACATTCAGGCACTTGTCAGAGCCATATTCACTATCCTGTTCCAGATGACTTCATTTGAGAGGAGACAGGAAGCACTTTGATCTTTGGCTGAAGAAAAAGACTTAGATCACAGTGTTTGTGTGCAGATGCAAGTTTAAGCATATAAATGAGCCATGAATGATTGAACTTCTTCAGTTTTATGTTAAAATATCCTCAGTAAATTGTACAAAACAAACTTTGAGTTCCATTAGTTTTAAATTACTGCACAACAAGTGAATGCATGTTTTTTGGGGATGAGCAATGGAGCCATAAACCCAAAGAAAGGACAAATTGCAAATGAGATCAGTTCTTTCTCCTAGACAGCAATAAGATTAAATGAAGACCTTTGCTCATATCTTTTGCTTCTCAGATTTTTCTCCTGAGAAATCCCCCAGTAATTTCACATGTCTCCTTTAGAGTCTCAAGAGCAATCTCAATAATGTCTCAAACCATGCTTGCATTTGCCAGGATACTAAAGTGTGAAATCAACTTGAAGATCTCAGTAGCTACGTTTCCATCCAAAGCTGTGAATTTAATTTATGCACATAAGAATATCGCATAAAATGTTTGAGAATAAACACTGTTTCCATCCCATATTCAATCATCACTTCCTGGGAAAGTGGTACAAAGTATTAATAATAAAAATGAAAGTTGCTGCAACCCCTAACAAAATAAACAACTTGCACAATAACAAAAGCTGACAGGTTATTTTGCATTCTGAATACATTTCTGTGAGACAGTTATGGGAGGTGACTATACCAATTCACTTTAATGACCAACTTTGGCTCAATCATTTTTATAATGATTAAAATAACACGTGTGATGAGATCGGTGCACTGGATAGTTTACTCTAATCATATGATCTGCTTAGGAAAGTCACACAATTTTTTTAATGCGTATCGAGGAATTTATTCAGTAAATGGGCTTCCATTGTAGTTTATGTGCAAGTTTTCTTTTCAAATAAAACATTATGTGCATCTTGGCATTTCCATCTTTATCATTATGGATTCTCTTATGCTTATCAAGGCTGTTTTTATTTGATCAGAAATACAGAAAAACAAAAATTTATTGAAATGAAATATTATTGCACTCTTATATTGGTTTCCTATTTTAATATACTTTAAAATACAATTTATTTCTGTGACACGTTCCTTCAGAAATCACTCTAATATGCTGATTTATTATCAGAGTTGATTAAAACTGTTGTTTTAATGCTTTTTGGAACCTGTGGTACTTTTTTTTTTTTTTATGAAAAAAAGTTAAAAAGAACAGCATTTATTAAAAATAGAAATCTTTTTTTATCCATTTAACACATCCTTGCTGATTAAAAGTATTAATGTCTTTTAAAAAAAGAAAGAAAAAAAATATTGACCCCAAACTTGTGAATAGTACTGTTCATTGTAACACAAAATGTATATTTTAAATAAACACTCTTCCTCTAAAAAAAACTAAATCAGCATATTAGAATGATTTCTGAAGGATCATGTGACACTGAAAATTCAGCTTTGCTTTACAGGAATAAATTATATGTCAAAGTACCTATAATAAAATAGAAAAATGTTATTTTAAATTGCAATAATATTTCCCAAATTTTTTTTTTCTGTATTTTTGATCAAATAAATGCAGTCTTGAGCATAAGAAATAAAAAACAAAACATAAAAAATTAAATTTTCAATGGCACTGTATGACTAGCCTATTTTATGTTGCTAATTTAGTAATGCTGTAGATACACATTGCACATTTATTTTAAATCATGATGATCCTGTAGCCTATATGAGATCAGATGAGGCTGGAGGAGCTCCGGTGAGTGTCGTCTGGAGGCAGAGCGGTGGAAGGGTCCCAGAGGGCGGCAGAGCGGCAGAGCTGCACCCTCCCACTGGAGCTCGACTCCACTCACTGCTGGAGCTCTCAAAACACGCATGCAGATCGCAGCCGACGCTCAGTTTGGAGTTTATCGACACGGACTGCCGAGAAAAGAGGACAGCGAAGTGTGTTTATCGACTAAGAGTTGACTAAAGGCGACTTTGAGCTCGTTGTTGTTGTTGAAGTGTCTGGACTGGAGAGACTGATCCTGGACTCGCTCTTATGGCAGCAACCCACGTCGAAAATGAATACTTTACACTAAATGAATGGTAAGTATTAATAGAGAAGTATTACTGATGCTAAATAATATTAGCTGTATTTCTGTTAGTTTGTGTTTAAATCGGTAGTTTTCGCGCTAATGTTTGATGTGATACTTCATCGAATTCTGGTTTCATTTTCTAGTTTACTCAAAAATACTAACTTTAATAAGAGTTTATACATGATTGTAAAGTAGCGATAAAGTTCTGTTTATTTATGTATTTATTTTTAATAACACTGGCGGCGGCTAATAGCCTACCAATTTACCTCTCAGTTCAGTTGTAGTAACTAAAATTGACTTACCATGGTGATTTTTTATATCAAATTTATATCAAGTCTACAAACTGAATAGTTTACGGTGCTCTGTTAGATGTGCTTTAACTTAAACTAGCAGCAGCTGTTGTTTGATTTATGGATGGTGCTATGAAGAATTATTATATATATCATTGTTTGTTTATTTTGGCACACATGTGATGTCTGTATTACACACCTACTGTATGGACTGAAGGGGTCGGCTAACCGAACCGAATATAGTTCTAAACCCCAGAAGACTTGATCCATCACAACCTCGGGTTACTCCAGGACTGAACCTGTTCTAGCATCCCCATTCATCTCAATTGAGGTTACTCACTGTCAAAGTATGGAGCCCTCACCCGTCATCTTTGCTCGGTTCCTGATTTTGCTTTTTATCTCACACTCTTAAAAATAAATGTGCTAAAAAAGGAAGTATTTTTGTGCCATATAAGAACTTATCTGAAGACTGTTTTCCCAGTATAAAGAACCTTTTGTGCATTTGAAAGATTCCATTGATTATAAAGGTTCTTTATGGAACCAGTAAAGAACCTTCAGTAACACTTTATTTTAAGGTGTCCTTGTTACACATGTTAAATGTACTTACTATTATAATAACAATAAATTATGCATAAGCCAAACTCCATTCCTAACCCTAACCATATAGTAAATACATGTAGTTAATTAATATTACTCAGTACTTAAAGGCATATTAATTAATAATATTAAATACACTGAAACAAGGGCACCTAAAAATAAAGTGTAACTACTATTTTTATTTACACCTGAGGCATAAAAGCCATGAGACTGATCATTCTGAAGCTGCAAGAAAGAAAATAACATCATGTCAGCACTAACTAAAGACCGCCCTTAGCTCTGATGTCCATGTAGAGCCCTTCATAAAAATCAGTCACTGGCAAAACATTACTAATAGAAGAATGAAACATTTGTGATATGGAGTAGTTATGATAGAGAGAAGTTGCATCTTTTTAAATTGATCTTTTTTAAAGCAGTACATCTACAGCTGTACAAATTTAGATGGACATTTTTGGAGCCTGCATTTTTCCTGCCAGTTTTTAAGAATGCGTCATGTTAAACATTGTCCGACTATGAAAAACGTCCAATTATTGAGCTCCGAGTATGTGTTTTTATTGAACACGTTTCATGTAAATGTCCTCTAGGAGGCCCATCTTCTTAGGGGATCAGGTTAAGCGTAAACCTGCCTAATTATTACAGTTTCATAAAGACTGATGTGTTCAAGTCATGCCGAAAAGATCGTATAAATCCGTTAAATGCACACAAATTCCATCACAAGTTGTAATTATGATGGGAAATTCAGGATTTTCTTTGAGCTCAGAAAATATTGATGGATGCAGCTTCTGCATTCATGGTAAATTTGTTGAAATGTAATATTTGTTTTTTCATTTACAATAAAAGTTGCCTGTACAAAATATGATAGTACATGTAGTAGAGTACAATCACACTAGAAATAATGGTTCCATTTAGAGAATCTTCAGAAACTGAGGAAAAACACAAAGCAAAAACATCATCATTTTGTAGTAGAGGTAATAAAATCTTTCTGTGTTTTTGTAGAGTAGCTACATTGCCATCTTGCTTGGCCCAATGTGATTTGAACACACCTGACGTCGTAATTACCACTTCCAAACTCCCAAATACAAACTTCCCAGAATTACTGGAGAAAACCATGATTAGCGACTAACCTATTGCTTATTTTTTGCATCCCTGAAATTAAATTGATGGTTTGTAAACATGAGGGCCAGTTACTGGGCTTGCCTAACCGTTATTCCTGTTTTTGAGTTATTTTCAGCAGTAAAAGTAGTTCACATTCACCTGTCCTGTTCCTCCCCTTTTCTTTTTCGAACTGTGGATTTCCGAACGATAAAGAGCACACTCATAAAGTTCAATCAAAACACCATAAACCCATCATAACAGCACTCCACCCTGGCTCAAAAACTCACACATTGGTTTGGAGCGACAATACTATTGGCCCTTAGGGACATGATTACAGCTATTGAGAGTGACAGCTTTGCTTACTCCCTTAGAGTCTTTTGGGTGTGTAGGCAAGATCGTGCAGTGTTATATAATGGAGGAGTGATTATGCGCCGGCCGTGTGGTGCTCATTTAATGCTTACGCTGTGACCGAGACACCAGCTAGCCTGACTGCTGAATGTGGAGTTGCCATGTGCTGCGCTGCATATGGTTATTGTTTTTGCTTTTCTTTGCCCCTTACTGACCACACTTGTTCATTTTTTTTTTTTGCTTTGACAGCATGTATGTTTGACGATTTTTTTGTAGTGAACATGTTTCTTTTGGCTTGTTTAAATGTTAATAATTACTATTACTACTACAGCTGCTCATATTTGGGGTTAGGCATGTAGACGCAGATACAAATGCTTGGCCAACAAATTTTAAATGTGCAGTCGCATACTTAAAGCCAACATTTTACTGACATAGTTACCAACAGTTTTTGCGGAAATCATGCCTTGGTCGTGTCAGATCTAACTAACATTGCTTCATGGCTAAAAAGGTCAAACTATCTTCTATTTTAAGAGACTTTATTGACTTATTGACACACAGTCATGTGGATCTACCAGGAACATCTCTTTTTCTAGTTTTTCCTTTGATGTGATATCATAACAGGTTGTACTATCCTGACATCCCCCCCCACACACACACAAAAAACACAAAGATTAGACATATATTGGTGGCTACATTTATCTTAAAGGTGCAGTTCACCTAAAAATGAAGATTCTACCATCATGTCATGTAATAATAATAATAAAAATAAGTGTTTTTGTCCATGCAATAAATGTCAGTTTGGTCCAGTGTTGTTTTGAACCCCACTGACTTGGCCAAAACCCAAAAGTTTGGGTTTCAGTAATATTTTTTATTGTTTTTGAAAGAAATCTCTTCTGCTCACCAAGGCTGCGTTTATTTGATACAGTAAAAACAGTAATATTGTGAAATATAATTACGGTTTAAAATAAGAGTTTTCTACTTTAGTATTCTTTAAGATGTAATTTATTCTTGTGATGTAAAGGTGAATTTTCAGCATCATTACTCCAGTCTTCAGTGTCAGTGGGTAATATGTTTACTTGATGCTCTTTGTTTGATTTTTTATTAACATTGAAAATGGTTGTGCTGCTATTTTTATTTTGAAAACTGTGATACATTTTAGATCCCTTGATGAATGTATAATTTATTTGAAATAGATTTTCTTATAATAATCCTTTTTATAAGACTTGTCTTTTGTAAGACATTATTTGTCATATTTCCTGGCTGAATAAAAATAAGTAATTCCTTAAAAAACTACAACTTTTGAACAGTAGCATATCTTTTTTTTGTGTGTGTTCCACAGAAGGAAGTCATACAGGTTTGAAATGACATGTGGGTGGCTAAATGGTAACAGAATTTACAGTTTTGAGTGAACTATCCCTTTAAGCATGAATAATCCACCTGTAACCTTTCCTTGAGAAGGAATTGTTTGAAAGGTGAAAAGAGTCTTTATTTGATCACAAAAGGCTTGCTGTCAGAGCTTCATAGTGGGCTTCTGTTCTCAGCATTACTTTCTCCCTCTTGCTGCTTTGCTTATGCACTGCACTTGGCTGATGTATTAACAGTACTATTTTTCTCGCCCACTACTTTTCCAGGTTTTGGTCTGCTTGTGCCACTCCGGTCTTCTAAACTTTCTAAACCACAGCATCAGGAGGGCCTCTGTGTTCTCAGAAACTGAGCTCCACGCGACCAAAACCGACTTCGTTACCCTGAAAAGGCTCTGGAAACTTAGGAACGAAAAACCGGAAGGCAATTTATAAGGCAAAATAGATTTTCCATTTCTCCGGCCTTCCGTGTCCATAATCAAATGGAGAGCTGAAGTCTGTTGATTTTGGTGACGTGATTGTTGGAGAAGCACAGATATCTGGTTGCTTGCGGTTCCCTCGGACGTCTGGCTGTCACCTACCCCGACTGTAGCACTACCGAAAGAGAGGATTCTGGGATAGGTTCATGCCGCGGTTGCGCCGCTGTATGGAGGTGTAAGGGAGCAGCAGGACTCTTGTGGGACGCTGGTGGAGTACTGGCTGGTGGAGATCATGGGAAAAGAGCAGGATCTTCTACAAGCGGTCAAGAATGGAGATCTAGCTACTACGCAGAAACTGCTGGCCAAGGTCAAAGCCAGCAAAAGCAGTAAGTAACAGTACATTACCTGTCTATCCTATCACTGCATTTGACATCATGTGTCTCCATGAAGATGTTTTGCAGACCATCATTGGCAATTGTTCTACTAGCAGGGTAATAAAGGGTCCACTGTGTGAACAAGTTAGAACAGTTATTATAGAACAGTTACCTAAAACAATTCTCAGTATGCATGTATTTCTATTAAATTATCTACATGGGTGCTCATGGCTGTACAGATTCTGCATATTTTCCCACATTTTGTCCATGAATTGTGAGGGACATTCTGCAAGATGGATTTTAAGAAATAGTTGACACATTAATCTGAAATTTGTCATGATTTATTTACCTTCAAGTCATTCTAAACCTGCGTGACTTTCTTTCTTGCATAAAACACAAAAGATGATATTTAGTAGAATGTTTATGCTGCTCTTTTTTTCATACTGTAAAAGTAAATGGTGATCAGGAGCATTAAAGATCCACAAATGACCAAAAAGCAATATAGAAGTAGTCCAAATTGCTTGTACACTATATTCCAAGTCTTCTTGAGCCATACAATAGTTTCAAGTGAGGAGCAGACTTAAATATTTAGACTACAGTGTGCTAAAATTTTCCTGTTTTGTTCCACGGAAGAAATAAGGTCGTGCAGGTTTGGAATAATGGTAAGTCAATGAGGCCATAATTTAAAATTTGGGTTAACTAACCCTCTAAATATGGGTAAGCATGATAATTGATGGTTGAAAGCAGGATCAAAGTAGCCACAATATTTAATTAACAAACATGCAATGGGTGGCGATATGAAGAACTTTAAATTCTGTGGAAATCTGGAGGAGCGTCTCGCTGCAGGCCACAAGATCCAGGGGGTGTGGTTGGATCCAGATCCAACTCCTCCCACCTTACATATACCTAAACCTACCCATCTCCACCCCCTGATCCCTAAACCCACCCCATCTCCACCCCTAAACCTACCCATCTCCACCCCCTGATCCCTAAACCCACCCCATCTCCACCCCTAAACCTACCAATCTCCACCCCCTAGATACCAATCTACCTCCTGGATCTTGTGGACTGCAGCGAGACCTACTTGGAAATCTGTGGCACTTTCTGCAGAATTGTTGCAGACATATTCATGACAAATAAAGTCATGAGAAACAGTGATCAACCACATTTGCCCTTATTTACTTACACAGAGCAAATTTACTTTTCATTTCATTGGTTGATGGTAAGAGCTTATTTCAGAGGGTCAGAGTTCAGGACTGCTTGTCTGCTCAACAGTGATCAATGGTGTCCGTTGTTTTGGTTAAGCGTATCTCTGTGCACTTTGACTTTCTAATGGTCTAACATGAATGAACTGCTTGGAGAACCCCACTGATGCCTGTTTTCCCAGTCCCACCAGTTAGTCTTTGCTGGAAGTGAATTGTTTCTGCAGGTTTGTGATCTCTGTACGAGCAGCGTGCTTGGCCTTTGGAACACCTTGCCAACTGGGTCGTGATAACATCAACAGACTCTGTGTTTGCATTGTACTTTTATATCTTTATGGCAGTAGATTGAGAGCGAGCTGTAGGCACTCAACTACAGCATGAAGACCCCATGTTTTCTGTGATGTGGTGCGGTGGTAGTCTGTAATGGGGAAGAGAAATGCTCCACCCCAAAAAGACCACCCAAACTGCCAGGCGTCAGAAGAGAAATGGGGTCTTTTCTCTGTTGTAGTCTGTTGTGATAACATATAAAGACAGTTGTAAAAGCAATATGCCACTAAAAGCTGTATATTACAGTGGTTTTTACTATAGTAAAGAAGTGTTGTTGTTAGGCACAATGTTATACAGAGTGGGTTATTGCTTTTATGAAGCAATAGTTCCAATTAAATGGAATAATATACACTTGATAACAAGAAATGTTTCTTGTGCAGTAAATCAGCATATTAGAATGATGAAGAATTATGTGACAATGAAGACTGAGTAATCATGCTGAAAATTCAGCTTTGATCACAGGAATAAAAAAATGGTTATTTTAAAGTGTAATAATATTTTGCAACATTACTGTTTATGCTGTGTTTTTGATCATATGAATGCATCTTTATAGTGAGCATAAGAGACTTTAAACATTAAAAACACACCGACCACAAACTTTTGAATGTAGTGTATAATAATACTAATAATTAAAATATAACATTTAAATTTAATGTAATAAATATGAAATAAATTAATAATAATCTGAAAGTTGAATTAACTTCTTAACTGCACTTCCCTTTTTATCCTATATACCATGAGACATTTTTGTTGGCAGAAAAAACTCTCAGGCTAAATGTAGCCTACACCTTCACACCTGGAACAACCTTAGCCCTAAATATACTGTGCACTTTGCAGGTGACCTTTTCACATGTTTGTGAAGGCACTTGTAATTATCCATTAGAACACAGGGGACTTTGTCTTTTGAAGTTTGTGTCCTCTTGTTGGGCAGGTGTCTGTAGTTATCTCAGGTTGGCTGTATATTTGCCTGTGCCTCATGGGAAAGAGTAATGAAACCAATCCTGAATCTTGAATTAACATCATAGTGTTTTGTTTTCTCTACACATCCTGAACTTGCCGTTTAAACACCTGGTCACCAAGACTTCTCCTTTGGGCTTTTGTTTGGACTTAAGCTTCAGGGTTTGATTTCCAAGGCCGGCGAGAGGTCAGTTTGATAACCCAGCACCACCTCAGCTATTCTAACACCTATGCCAAGTGTGTGTAAACACGCACAGATAACGCAGCCACTTCAAGAGACGGACTCGATCTCATGTATAACCTCATCTTTTGTCTTTTCAGGCCAGAATAAATGCCTGGCCCATTGTGTGAGTGGCACGCAGGCTGAGTAATTGCGCCATAATGTCATCTTTAGTGCGCTAAGGGTCATAAACGCTTTCATACAGTCATTAACACACGGTGTGCTTTTGTGGCCCTCATCCTTCATGCTGCAGAAGACCCGGCCAGCTTACTTGCCTACCCAGCATGCCTCCGCCCCACGTCCCTGCCGCTTTGTCTCAGTCCCCTGTGCCGCAGCCTGTCAGATTACCCACGATCCTTTACTAATTCATCACCTTGTGCTTTTGTACACGTGCTCATCAAGACTGCGCAACAAAAACAACACCCTCTATGGCATCCAAGTATTCGTTGCTGTGCTCCCCTTGACATCTGCCAGCGCAGGTTTGCTTTCACCCCACTTCAGACTCTCATAAATCACGATGAAGACCCAGATGGTGGTCATACAGACTATCGGGTATAGAGAGACCCCGGCACACGGACGCTTCTTATCATGTGCTGTTCATATCATGACCTATTTTAGATCTCCGTGTTTATATCTAGTGAAAGGCTGTGGAAAGTTCTCATGATGAGTCAGGAGCACGTCCGATATACGCCTACTGCTGACTTTGGATTTTGCTTGATGGACTTTTTTCTTTTCACCATCTCAATAACAGATGGAGGTTTGAGGTTGGGTGGGATTGTACAGTAATTTGTTTGTGTGTGTGATAATGCTCTGTGGTGTAATCCTCTATTATTTCAGATTTTATCCCAGACAAGTTGTTGTTAGTGCTGGGATGTTTGTTGGCATACATGTTAATCAAGGGAACTAGACGCAACATGAAGCGGCAAATAATAAAATACTTTTTTTTTTCTTTTTGCTGCTGTGACTGACAGGCACGTTTTGTTTTTTGGTTTCTGTTTTTGCTGCTTCAACTTTGTGTCTCCACCTAGAGTGAAATTTCATCCAAAATCCTGTTGTACATGCAGAATTTCCTCTGTCAGTGTAGAAAACTGTGTCACGTCCGGTTAGGCCACAGTGGACATTGTTGTTCAAAAGTGGGTTCTAATCTGGGATCATGTGACACTGAAGAATGGGGTAATGATGCTGAAAATTCAGCTTTGCACCACAGAAATAAAATACATTTCACAATATATTCACAAAGAAAACAGTTAGTTTAAACTGTAAAAATATTTGAAAATATTCCTATATTTACAGTATTTTTAATAAAATAAACACAGCTTTGGTGATCATTCTTGCTGACTTCAAAAACATAAAAAAAAGGTATAGTCACACTTTATTTTAAGGTCCAATTCTCACCATTAACTACAACTTTTGCCTCTAAACTCCTAATTTGCTGCTTATTAATAAGTTAGTTGGAAGTCTCACCCAAAGGCTTACTTCTGCATTTAGGAATAAGGTGGATACTAAAGTGTAACCAGTTTTACAGATCCCAAACTTTTAAACAGTTGTGTGCATTAGATGAAGATCCAACACGGTACTACAACCGTTTATCGTGACATAAATACTAGGGGTGCTCCGATAATCGCTTGGGGATGTTTGATCGGCGGTCTCTTAAAAAATCGATCTCAAGCTGATGACGTGCCTGCCATGAGAGATTTGGCACGACATGCAGAGCACTGTCTCAGTCTTTGTCCAGCGTGGGTGAAATAATCATAATTCTGAAGGTGAGGTACAATTCATATTTCTTAATTAAATAACTTATAAAGTAATTTGAAAGCCTTATGTGAGTGAATCACCCGCGCGCTCTCTCTCAAAATGCGCAAAAACACACTGCAAACGGAGTAGGCCTATGTGTGAACCTGGCATAAAAGGCCACCTCATATACAGCTCACAAAATCAGGCTTGTGGTGTGTGTAAGCTATTGCACGATTGTAAAAATAAAAATGCACTGCATGATAAAAAATTTAGGTGAGATAAATATATATTTTTGAAAAATTTCTAAATTTTTTTAATTTTTTAATCAAATTAAAAAATCCCCTCTCACAAGAGTCACCTAAGAGGGGAATTCAATCTCAAAAATGAAATTCAGGCCCTGAATAAATGTCTACAAATCCTGATTGGAGTATCACTATAAATAATTCTACATAATAAAAATAAGGCTTTAAAAAGATTGGTATCGGTGATCGGTATCGGCAGATAATGCTTTCTGTGATCGGCCTCAAAAATCCTGATCGGAGCACCCCTAATAAATACAACTTTGAAATGAACTACACAGACTCAGCAATATGCGTAACAATAATCAACAATTGTTTAAATTCGTAAGCAACAGCAGACGCATCATTTACAGTCTTTATAGTTTGAGAGTTAGGTTTCTGAATGCTTCTTGAACTTCTTTGGTTTCATGCTCTTGGCACTCAGTTATTCGCCACACAAAGCACATTGTGGTCGACACAAAGCATGTTTATCCTTATTCCAGAGAATAAACTGAGATAAAGTGCTATTGTTAGGGATTTAATTCACTGGGTTATCCAAAAATAGCATTACCTCACGGTTATGTAATATATAAACCAATTGTCTTAATAATTTCCTCATAGTTTTTTATTACAAAATAAGATCTTGGTCATACCACTCACTGCTAACCGCCAGCACCTTGGTGCATCCAGGGTGCAGACAATTCATCAAGTTCCCCATCAGTGTTTTCTCTTTTAATACTCATTTCAATGAATGTGGTTTTGATCATTCCCCCCAGATGGGGCGCACGTTTGTATGGGTCTCAAAGAGCCGGTGGTGGTTTCTCAGTTTGTAATGACGGCACTCTACATCAGAGTCACAGATGATTTCATTTGATCCTCTGAAAGAGCCACTGTAGTGGTTTTCATTCATTAGTTAATGGTTTAACTGCGTGTTTATGGGATGCTCCTTAATATCAAGCATCCCCCACTGCGACTAATGGCTGCAGGGGAAACTAATGAGATTTTCTCATTTTGGTAGGGGGCCACATATTGAAGGGGACGTGCTAAAACTTATTTTGACAGACTGTGAAATTCTGTCTCTGTACGGCAGTTGTCTGTCGAGTCAGCCACTTGCCTGCTAAATGTTTAATTGGTTCGCTAAAGAGAAACATTTTGAGAGCATATCAGGTGCTGTTCAGAAGATGAGAAATATCTCTATATAATGCGCCCTATTATCACCTGAATTATCTATCTGTGATCATTTTAACCAAACAGCCATTTAGATGCATGTTAAAAATGGAAACCTCTATACCATTCAAAAATTTAAGTTGTTTTTTCTTGGAAGAAGTCCCTTATATGCTCACCATTTCAGAAAATGGTGAATTTCAGAAAAAAAAATAGTGACCATGTTGTGACATCCACATGAAACATTATCAAATCACATTCTGAGAATAGTAAATCAGCATTCAAGCTGAACATTTGAATGGCTGAAATCATCCTGTTTGTGTGTATATGACCCACACACTGTTTATTTTATGTCGGGTCTTATCTCCTTATCCTGCATTTGTTGTGTCCATCAGACACACAAATGCAGTCTTTGGTGTGTCACACATAAGCTTTGAGATTACTGCAATTATTTTCTGCCTCTGAATGAGTATACAAAGGTTATCTTCCTGACACAGATGACTTGTACTCGGAAGAGAACTGCAGCCTTGCCTGAGGCCAGAATAATGCTGAATAAACCAGAGAACAGTGTGTGCCTCAAGCTCCGCTTTGCTGTAGTTTAGCTTACATGCACAAACAGCTTGTCTGTTTTTTGTTTTTAGGAATGGAAAGTTACTATAAGTGCACACAGCTCTTAAGTAAGACCCCAGCAGAGCTCCATAACACTGCAGTCAATTAATGCCTGAGCCCTGCCGCCGCATACAAGCATGGCTGTGTGTGACTACGCCACGTTTCTTTTCCACACAGGAATGCAGGAGCAGAATCTGGTAGTACATGTGGAAAAAGGGTCAATGTTACTTCAGAACACTGTATGCAGTATGCAGCTGCCTTGAGCTAGAGCGTAATAGTATTTCACAGATATTTCTCTGGCATTCCTCCTCTGAGCGTGCCAGCCATTGTCCAGGCTGTGACATAACCCTCCGAACTTTGAATGAGAGGGAAAAAATGCACAAGAATAGGAGAGATGATGTGAGCTAGTATGAATGTACGCCCCACAGCGCCCTCTGTGTCCTCTAATGGAGTTTGAATGAATTCAACAGGTACTGCAAGACTTTCTGTGTTGAGACAGCCTTGGAGCAGCAGAGGATTGGACTGTGAACTTAACACAATACTAGTGCACTGTGCAGCATGTTCTAATAGAGACCAATATGTTTTATCATTGACCGATGCCGGAACAATGAACTGGAACAGAAACCAATGCACATTCAGTAAAACAAAAGAGCACGTATGGACACACAAATCAGATTTGAACAGTTGCGATATACTGTGTGGACAGTCAGTTATTCAAATCAGATTCCATCGGGAGATGCACAAATCACTGGATTTGGGCTGACAATCTGAACGAGGCTTAAGCAACAGAGCGTCCGTTAAAGACGCAGTTATGACAAAGTAGTATGTCCCAAAGCTTGCCTACTATTCTGCTACATACTTAAAAGTATGTACTTTTTCTTCACAAAAAGAATACATACTTTTAGGGCATAGTATAAGTAGGTGAATTGGGACGCAGCATGAGACTTTTCACAACAGTTGGTGGCAACCAGTGACCTTTATGACACTTACTGGTCTTTATGAATGAGTCATTGAATCATTTACTCAACCTATTCATTCATCCCTCTTGTGATATTGTTTGATTATTGTGACAGTAGCTGTTTTCAAAAGCTTTTCTCATTGAGTAGTGTCCTTGCATAACACTATATAACCTTTTGTAACATTGTATTTATAGCTTTACAGGTGAGTGAACTGAAATAATCAACTCAATTACTTATAAGTATCAGGAAGCATTGATACATTTTTAATTGCAATAAATTTTGTCTATTTTTTTTTTTAATGACCATTTAAGCCATTTAACATTGTTTTTCTAGTGATATACAAAATTACATTCTAATATTTACTTTATCAAATATGAAAAATATGAAAATACAACTATCTGATGCTTAGTTTAAAATGATATTTTGAAGTGCTATTTAATTCCTCTCATTCTAATATTTTTATTCAGCAAAAATATATGTAAACCCCTTCAAACAAGCTCTGTATGTTTGGCCTGATTTCCTAAAAGAGTTTGATATTTGAACTTCAAAAATCCCTCTAGCATAGAGCTGACCTCAAAGCTAGTAGATGTGGACTTAAGGCCACAAAACACTAATTTTGTTTTTATGGGCTCTTTAAAGTGTCTTAACGGGAGAAATGGAAAGGCTCCAGCTCTTTTCAAATGTTGATGAACGGACTGGAGAGTAAACTGAAAGCACAGATGCAGCAGAAGAACAGGTCTACGCATCGCTGGTGCTGTTAATTTGTCACCTTATCTCCTGCAGCGCCTGCATATCTCAGACAGATACTGTCAATCACATGCCAGCAGCACATGATCTCAGTGGAATGGGAGTGGATTCTGGGGAAACCGATGAAAGTTTGGGATAGGAGAATAAAGGCTTTACTGAACAAAGCATGGGGTGTGAATTTCCTTTTCATCCTGTATGAGAACAAAATGTTCAGCATGTTCCTGTGTGTGTGTGTGTGTGTGGTGTTGAATAACAGTTTAAGCTGATGTATGCATTCGAAAAAATGACTTCTTTTGGCCAAGAAAGTAAAAACAGTATTATAACACAAATGAGCTCAAAAGAATTGTGTTACTGTAATAACATGTTTTTTATTTAAAAAATAATCAAAATGAATACATTAAATGTACAGATGTACATTATAAATACAGTATCTTTACAATAATTTTAATAGCTTTTTTGTGTTGCGGTTAATAGAAACAAGGATTTTAACTTCGCTGAAAATGTGCTTATTTGTCATGAAAATGTCACAGTAGACAAATGTCTGATAACTGGACGATTTCTGATTTGTAATCATGATAAGCTATCATCATTACTCCCTTGTTATAGACACTTTAACCCCAGGTTACTCCTAGAGGACTAAAGCAGTAATAAGTATACTGTTAGTCAAGTTGGATAAAAGCTTAACGACTACTGGCAAAGAATGCTTAGTAAACCACCTCCACATCATCATGTACCACACTGTCAGCAGTTCTTGGTCTCTTCCTACATGATAATCATCATCAGTGTGGTCACCTGTGCTGAAATGACAAAATGAATGTTCTGCTGAGTCAAAAGTCTGTTAATGCTGGATTGAGAGAAGTCACACAGAAACAGGCCTGCTGTAATTTTACTGACGCTCAATGCTGGAGCTTTGACTCTATTTGCCTTGTCCATGTGTATCACACACACCCACATTAAGAGCACGGATCATTTGCATGTTACATAGCTTCTGCTATCATCTTGTTTTGCATTCCACCTTATTAACCCTAAATATGCTTTCAAAACTAAAGCAGTGGCTGTAAGTGAAGTTTCAAAACGATAACTGGTTATTAACTAAATTTGAGGGATTACATTGCACATCTCCTTCTGAAATACCACAGTTCTTAAGCTCAATGACGCTCCAGCCAATTGAAGATCAATTATTTCACTTCAATATAGTTAGAAACTGATCCTAAATCAGTTGTTTTCTGTATACAAATGCAATACATGTTGCAAATTCAAGATCAGTTACTAAATTTGGAGTGCTATTTTCAGGTTATTCTCACATGCCACAAACATAATATTCCTTAGGTGCTGGTTGTAGTGGCTGAAACAGATGTTTCCCTCTTGTTGAATAATCTTCCCCTCTCATGTTGTTGTTCTTGAGACATAATAGGAAGCGGCAGGAGGAAATTACCGCTTGTTTTAATCCTAGTTGAAATGCATTCCCCTTGTGGGCACTGGCACAACCTTGCACCTGTGATCTGGATGGTGGCTTGTGCCATTACAAATATTAATGAAAGCAAAGTTCAGCCCTTCTAAAATTCCATATTCAACATTCTTATCCAAAGTGCTTGTTCGGAAAAGGAGCTGTAACCCTTTCACATCATTTAAAATGACAGCCTCTTATTTTTCTCCATCTTGACAGGCTGCACTTTAAAGCTATGGTTTGTTTTATTACTAGCTTCATAACCTGTTTGCACTTTACTCATCAAATTGTAGTTTTTGAGCTCTTGCACACATATCATTAAAGCGACCTCTTGTCATGAAGCAGTTGAGAAGTTGTTTTTCCTCATTTGGAATAGCAAGAAAATTTCCTTTATTCAGTGCTACAGTATTTTTTCATCAAATGTTATGGGTCTACTCTTCTGAAACGTGCAGAAACACCTCATCAGCAGCCCCAGACAAGATCTGTGGACTATTTTCCATGCTGATTTTTGGGGTAACTCTACCTAATGTATTTAACCATGGTACACTGTGTTAAATGAACTGACAGTGGTTTAAGTCGTTAATTTTTTTAATGTAATTGCCAATTTTTGGAAGTGACGTACCAATCCAATACCTGGATTAAAGCGATAGTTCACCCAAAAATTTAAATTCTGTCAATAATTTCTCACCCTCATGTCGTTCCAAACCCGCAAGACATTTGTTCCTCTTTGGAACACAAATGAACATATTTTTGTTGAAATCCAAGAGCTTTCTGACTAGACAGCAAGGGTACTACCATGATCAAGACCTAGAAAGGTAGTAAGGACATCGTTAAAATAGCCCATGTGACATCAGTAGTTCCAAGTGACAATTAGAAAGTAAGAATGTGTTGAATAAAGTCTTTATTTTTGTTTTCTTTGCACACAAAAAGTGTTCTCAAGGCGTCATAAAATGAAGGTTGAACCACTGACTATTTTAACAATTTGGACTATTTTAACAATGTCCTTACTACCTTTCTGGGTCTTGAATGTGGTAGCACCCTTGCTGTCTATGGAGGGTCAGAAATATTTACTTTGTGTTCCAAAGATGAACAAAGGTCTTACGCATTTGGAACAACAGTGTGAGTAATTAATGACAGAATTTTTATTTTTGAGTGACCTATACCTTTAAGTGTGGTCACAGGTGATACTGATTTGATACTAGTCCATAGTATTAAGCCCAAAAAAATGACAGGAAAACACCACCGAAGTAGTTCATACAACTTTTGCGCTTTGTTTGAGGAACAGATCGGAAATAAGTTTCCTTCCAGTTCATTAGTCTTATATTTTTTCCATTCTGTCATGTTGTTCCAAACCCATAAAACCTGATGTCATGTTCAAAACACACAAGAAGATATTTTTATCTGAAAATCCATTCCACCAAATCTTTCCTCAAAGTTCATTAAGACTTTGTAAAAGTAATCCAAATGAATTAAACAATTTAATCCAAGGCTTATGGGTGAATTATCCTTTTAATTAATTAAATATATACTGTATATCAGCATGTGCTCCATGCTGTTCTGTTCTCGACTACACATACTCAAGAATATTGTGAACACTCAATATAAAATACATCCCTGAATGTGCTCTGAGTCTGAACAGGCTTTGTTGGTAGGTGCACCATCAAATTGGAGAACCTATTTAATACAAACGCAATGGGAGGGGAATGTGTAGAACTTTGTGAATGACAGCCATTCTAGTTCTTTGAAAATCTGCTTTCAGCATGTACATATTCTCAGAGGACCTGCCCATCAGTCAATTTATGGTTGTTTAACCAGGAAAAAAATAGTTTTGCTCTCCTGTGAGCCTCCTCTCTGCTCTCCCCGGTGGCCGGCCCTGCAGCTGCCGGACCCCGTCATTTGGCACGGAGATGAAAGCATGTCTCGTGCTCCGCTCTGTCCTCCGTGACACAGCCTGACCACAGCACAGTCACAGACCTGTCCATTAACTGCACCGCTGGCCCTGTGACGGCACGACTCCGCTGACACAACAGACACCCAGAGCTGGGAAATCTGTCAAGCGGACAGTTCACACACCAGCGGACTTACATTACTGATTTATTAGCATGGGATTGGCTTCCTCCGTCTCCAGAGATCATTTTTTTTTATCCGACTTTAAAGGGAAACCAGGATTGGTTTCTTCAGGACATAAAAACATGGAATGTGTTTGGTTTGGATATCCATAGCTTTCCAGAGGCCTCAGATCCAAGCTTTGGCAGCGGCAGTCATCCACAATCTCTCTATAGAATGGCAGCACTCTTTGAAACGTTTTGTGACTTGCTGCCATTTAAAAAATGCAGCCTTGTGTTTAAAGTTGAAGGCGTGGCCGAATGTGAATTATGTTACTTTCCTCTCTGCATTCAGGACTAGGTCTCAAGTATGGCTTTTGGTGAAATCGGATGCTGCAGCTTTGCATTTTATCTAACACAGAACGGCCTGAGCTTGAAAACAAATTGAATCACCGTAAATTACTTTGGTATTTGCACTAAATAAGTTTGTAATAATGTGAGAGGCTTCACTGAGAAGTCAATGATTATGCCAGACTTTGAGACGCTGCAGGAACTGCTTTTACACTTTTTCAGTTTCAGAGAATTGTCAGATGTTGAACTTTTACATTGTGTTGAAAAAGGCCAATGGTCATTTGATTTGTTTGTTTTAGCATTGGTTTGCCAGCATGGAATGAGTTTGAACGCTCTCCCACAAAAGCCATTGGAAGTTGTTGTTTCCTAAGCTTAGGGGTTTGGTGTTAAATCTAATCTTGTGCTCAACCTTTGCCCTCTGACCACTGAGATTAACTTAAATTTACTGACCCTTTTAGGGATGTCACAGCCTGATCTTCTCTTCTGCAGTGGATGAAATGTGACATTGTGACTTGTGACATTCAAAATGAAAGTCAAAATGAAAGTTTGCTCTTGTCCTCAATCTAGTGAATGGATAAACTTTCCACATTCAGTGCCTTGTATTATTTCGTGATTTTTAACCCTTAAATACACACCTCGGGTCTTTAGCGACCCCGGGACGTCATTCACTACCCTTTACCTTCTTCATTTTTTTAAGGTAGACATCAAATTTCTTAGTATTCCTCAATCTATCCATTATACACAATATAACAAGAAAAAACTTGAAATATTACCACAGGGATAAATCAAAAGAATATCATCAGCAAAAATTTAACCAAATGGCTTGAATGGCTTTACTGCAGAGCAATTACTGTTCGCAATGAAATATAAGTGTCACTGTCATTTGATGGTGGATGTGGGGAATAAGCTGCCAGCGATCGAAATATTGATTTTGAAGTCATTGAAAACAATAGTTTTGAGAATATGGTTGACATCACGAATATGAGCCAGATGCTGGATGTACTGTGGAAGTGCGCTTTGAAGATGACAGCCATGGTAAAATCATCTGCTAAAATTGAACCCTAGTAAGTTCCAAAAAGTAATGAAATATGCTTTATTTTATTCTTTTGTAATTGTTCTTAAAATATCAAGAGAGTTTTTTGCTATTGCAACAGTTAGATGTTTATCCATGTTGGATATATAGGTCCGGGTCGCTAAAGACCCGAATATGTAATGGTGAAACATTCATGCATTTAAGGGTCAACTCTTTTAAGACTCTTTGGGCAGAAATGGACTAAATTTACTTCAAGTTTTTCTTCAACTGCATATTAAGTATTCACATTATTCGGGGAGGCAAGAGAAACAATGCCTCCCTCTGTAAATTTAACCGCTGTTGTCATTTTAGAAAAAGCAAGTGATTTATGTTTTTTTAATGTCATATTTCATAATATTTGTGTTGTTTTATTTTTGTACTGTGGATTATTTTCTCATCCATTTTTTGAGAAGGCACTGCCTCCCTTGCCTCCTCAGAGGAAACGCCCCTAAAACTAACCAATGGTAAGTGGTAGCCCCTAGCGTGAACTGTCCCGGTTTTAATAACAACTTTAGCCTTTTTTTGACTTTTTTTCGGAGGACTCTGATGCTTGTGCTCTGTGGCGTGTTTGAGTTGGCTGCACGTGTGACCACATGCTCCTCTGGGCCCATCTGCAACGATTATTTATTTACACGCTGTGATGCTTAACCCCGAGCAGGCAAGGGCATCCCAAACCTCAGCAGTGGGGCAGAATGAACTCATACGTATCCTGCCTCTCTTTAAACTAAATTCTAATCTATCTTCCGTACCTCCCTCAATCATACGCTGAGCCCTCTTGATTCTTCCCAGACGTCACTGTTGACATTCCCAAGGCTCCAGATTCAAGAAAAATGAGCCCTTGCCTCGTAAAATGAAACATTTTTGTGTCCAAATTATTTTTTTTTGTTGTTTGCAAATTACAGAATAGTGCTAAATATATGGCGGTTTAGAAAAAGTGTCATCTAGGGGTGACCAAAATACTGGGTTTAGGGTTACGTCAGGGAAACCCTGGAACTAACAAACAAACAGCTCCTTATCAGATCTGACAAAATAAAGTGTAGACGCAAAGTTTTCCTGACTGTCACCATTGGCGACTAGGTTTTAAATTATGGTCACTTATATTTGTTTTTCTTGTTGCATTTGCAACCATTTTAGTTGCAGTCTGGAGGTTTGATTAAAACATGCAATGTTTATGGCCTACAATACTGGAAAGACAGATATTACACAGATAAAGACTGGATTTATCTCTCACGGAGGACCTGCCATCCCTGTTATCAGGGCTTCATCGGGGGTCTTGAGAACAGGCCTACGTGAGTCTCTGCATTCCAGTGTGGAGAGCTTTAAGTGTGTGAAAGGTCTGCCAGCTCTCCTAAACAACAATCACTGTGAGCTGGGCCAGTTGTTCACCTTTATCTCTGTTCACAGGCGTCGTTTTGCCCGTTTTGGTTCAGTAATCATCTCATGGGAACTGCTGAGGTTAGTGTGTAGCAAAATTACAGGGTTCTTTTTAACATATTTGTACATTTTCTAACTTTGTGTTTCATATTTTCCCTTTCTTTCTTGGGTGCATATGAGAGGAATCTTCATTTTGAAGCAAAAGCAATCGTTGCCAAGTAGATGTTAAAACGTATATTTAATTATTTACCTACATTTTTAAAGCCTATAAAATGGAGTGTAGAGATATCCATGAGTACAGGAAGTGATCAGACAAACAAGCTGTTTTACAGAATCAGATCAAACTTCCCCAGCTTGACACATTGGACATCCATAGAACAATCCAAGCCCTCGATAAAGTACCACAGCACATGTACTAACCACTAGGAGCAAAAGTGTTTTTTGAATGACCTCACCAGGAGATCTTCTCATCTTCTGCTTGGAGACCTGGAAGTGTTTTGCTGGGGAGGACCGAACGAACACAATAGTCTTAAGTGATCCTACTTTTTGGAACAATGGTCTAGGGAAGGAAGTTCAATAAGGGGCCTATCCTTAGTCCTTGAAAGCCTGGGTGCTCTCGATGGGGCCTGTGTCAACAGACCCCCCACCTAATCTCGCCAAGGGTCACACTTGCTTTTTCACCCTCCGTCCCCACTCGAACAATCCCTCCATCTGTGTGGAGACCCAACCCCCCTTGCCTCTGGTTTGGGATGGCACAAACCGGAAAAGTGGCTCATAAAGGGAAGTGCATTCTTCCATACAGAAAACAACGTGTAAACAAAGAAGACCACCAAAGACATGGTAGGTGAACTGAGATGTGTTTGTATTTGCCTGCTGGAGCAGAAGTGCACTGCGCCACCCTGTCTCTCGCTGTGGACACTATGTGCGCTTTACAAATCCATGTGAAGAGCCAGAGAGATGAGCAAAACGATGAAGATGAGTTGTAATTTGCTGTCATTACGTAACCTGAGACTGGTTTGAAAGGGACTGTGCATTTGCTCTGATCAGAGTCTAAGATTTCTGTCTGTAGATGTGGAAAGGAGCCCAGGTGTTCAATGAAGTGCTGGAGGAAGTGTTGATGACAGGACATAGATGTTACCTCAAGCACAGTCTAGGACTAGAGAAAGCCTAATTCCTGCTTCCTATGATCTTATGCTTCCCATGACATAATCCAGCAAGTGCTAAGGAAAATGTGTACAAATGTGCACCCAAACCCCACATTTATGGTTTCGTTGAGCATTTCATATAATATATGTTGGAACACGGCTGCAGGAATTTGCCTACTATAGCTAAAATTGTAGGCAGTTCACATCCTTTTCCTCAAGTAGTATACTTAATTTTTGAGATTTAGGCCACTTCCTTGCTCAGTGTATTAGCACAGCAGGTCTCTGAAAGAGCCTAGTTTTGTGAGTGAGACTCTCGGTTTCTCAGCTCTGATATGGTACAAAATCCAGAGTGGTAGCTGTCGCCAGCTTCATTTACACAGCCCATAAGAGGACCAGGGGAAGTGTTTCTCTTTCTCCAAACATGTAATCTCCCCGCACTGCAGGCGTTCCATTGTCAGGTCAAAAGGACTGGAATGGAGCTGTGAACTTCCTGGAATCTGCCACCTCTGGCTTTCTGCTGAAATTCTTCAGGCCTCAAACATTTGAGACGGCCACAGATGCTAAGCAGTCCACCCCTGCCTTCCTTCAGTTTAATCAAGAAGTTTCTTGAGTAGTCATTACCGAAGAGGAAGGTTGTCAGTCATTAAGCCATTGTTTCAGTGGTCATGACTGCTCGGGGCGGTTTGGTGTGCAGCAAGGAGCCGATGTATAGAAATCAAGCATCAAACATTCAGCTCAAGGATCAAAGTCACACTTGATAACAGTCTGTAGGATACAGTTGCTGTGAATGCAAGCACAGCTTCTTGAATATTGAAATATGGAATTCTCCAAAATGGTTTTCCAAATCCATTTGGTCTATCCATTGCACTTGCATTTTCTGGAATAAAAAACACAGTTATACATTTACCAATAGGACAGGGGTTTACAGACAGGGGTTTTTCATTTCCAACATTTCCAAACACTCCTTCCTCAAAGATCCTAGAGGTTCAGGTGTGTTTAACTGGGGCTAGAGTGGCCCTCCAGGAGCACGTTCTCACTCTCAACTCGTCACATGTTGACGAGTATTGTATCTTTTGAATGAGATATGAGCACGTTAATGGAGCGGGATCATTTTCAGCGATATAAAACCTTGTTTTACTCTCTTCTTCGCATAAAGACATTGTATGGCTTCAGAAGACTTGGAATGCAACACGACTTGTTTGTAATTATTTTATACTGCTTGTTTATGGTCAGTTTTTGCAGTTCTTGCTGTGACTGCACTTATATTTGCCTGTTACGTGTTTTATATTGTTCAGAAGTGGGTAGGTTTAGGGTAAGGGTGGGGTCAGGTGCTCCAATGAAAGTATTAATTTATATTAAATAATTTCTATATTTTTACAAATGCATGCAAACCATTAAATTAAGACAAACAATGGAGGACCTGCACATCGAAAAATGCGACGCCAAGTAGTCCTGACCAAGCTTCAATATGTGACGAGTTGGGAGTGAGAACGTGTTGCCAGGAACAGCATTGGGCCTTTCAAGATTGGCTCTTGAAAGGTGAAATGGCCTTTCCTACAGCTGCCATAATGTTTTGTTGATTTCAGCCATACCTTAAAGTACAAGAAGTTGTCAGCTCCCCATAGGGCCATTGGTGTCCCAAATTTAAATCTCAGCTCATGGACCTTTCCCGATCCCGCCCCCTCTCTCTCTCCCACTTTGCTTTCTTACTGACTATCCTATTAAAATAAAAGGCAAAAATGACAAAAAAAAGAAGTCAACTTTGTTTCATATAGCAACTTTGACTAAAGGTGATTATTTTGTAAGGTGTGCAAGCTATACCTCAGTTTCCAAAAATACTGCCATGCATAGACACCAATTTTATCATAAATAGTGGTTTATTATAAAGACTTCCAATAAGACAACACATGTAGCCAAACCAATACTTATTTTTTCAACTAAATGGACCAAAATTAGACTTAAACAGACGCTTGGGTTACCAACTTATATCTTTAACCGCTATGTTACCAGTGCAACTCATCAGTTACAAGGTTCTCATTTATAATCCTGTCTGCATGTATCAGATTATATACAGCTCAGTCTTGAATTTAAGTGTCCTATATGTGGGGAGTCCGTAGCAGTTTTGGTTCGACTACCTGTGCAACAAAGCTTTTTGGAAGTGTCATATTTTAATATGGCAGTGCTTATGGCTCGTTTCAGATGGAGCACAATCTGTGTGACTCTACCACCAGAGGCAGGGTAAAATCATGAGCCTTGCTTTTCCTTTGGGTGTGTATGTTTACAGCTTGGCTCCAACGCATTGTCAGTTATAGTAGTGAAAGGCGTTGGCTGCTCTTTTGTAGTTGAACATATAATTGTGTACTTTTGATATAAGCAGTGGTTGCCTAAATTTAGTGTTTTCTTTCTTTCTTTTTTTTTAAAGACTCAAGTTTACAAGCTTTACTCCACAGAAACCTGAAGTTGGCTTTACAGTTCAACGAAATCCTTAATTATTGCAGAGTTTAACAAAAACAGCCAAATGCATTCTTGTGGTGGAAAACCCGTTCTGCTTTATGCCTGCCAGTTTTAGCAAAAAATTTTTAAAAAGTAGATATTTTCAGTCTTACCAGTGTGGTAACCAAAGAGGAGGTGCTTTTTCTTGCTCATAAACTGCATTAAAAATAACTCGAATAAACGTTTTGCACATGAACGGCAGAGTTTTTTTTTTTTTTTGTACAACTTGTGTAATCAGGTTCACAAACAAATGACTTGTTTTAGCAGGTTCTTTTTAATGAAATGGTCAAAAAACTCAGAAATTTGTCAGATACAAATCAGCTCTCTAGAAAGTACAAAATTAGTGGTTAATGGATTGTCACAATCTTAACCAAAATCGTTTATTTCCCTAGGTTTTCCATCTTTAAGCAAGAGCCCTTGTTTTACTTCAAAGCATCTCATTATGTATGGCAGGTAACTAGGTTCTATTGAGACCATGTCAGTTAACTTCTTCTGTGGATTGAGGTTATAGAGCTTCACTTCAAAGGCTTTTTTTGTGTTTTGGTCACTCATTGCTGTGACAGCTTCATAATAAGGATGGGCGATGGATCGTCACTGTGACTCCACATCGTGGGTTTATCCAGTGTCTGCGTTCTAGGTTCCATTCTACCCCAATGCCCCCACTCTCTTGAACTCTGACCTCGCCGAACTGGGAATACAAACACTGATTCACCTTTAGGCAGACACTGTGGGTTTCTCTGACGTTCCTGTGGTCTAGTTAAATTGTTTTGTCATTACTGGGAAAGATTCTGGAAATACAAAATGGAAGCTGGTGTAAAACAGAACATGTAGATTGAATAATGAAATATAACATTATCATGTTGCATTGAAAAGAATTTAGGCCACAAGTGAGATGGGCAATGTAGCATATTTTTGTATCTTCTTCCAGTATGCTTTTTATATATCTCAATGCTTATGTATTTATTCTGAAATTGCTAATTGTTTCAGAATATTATTATAACAAATCCCCCATGGTAAATTCCAAATTTTTGATGCCAAACGTGAGGGGGGGGGGGTCACTTTCAGAAGATGTTTTTTGAAGATGAATAGTTTTTTAAAGATTGCAAATATATATTTTACTGTGAAACTGCCACACTGAGATGTCTTCATTTTGACGGATGAAGCGAACAGTATTGGCTAATAGTCTTGAGACACTGTCCATGTTTTGCAGTGACAGAATTGTTTCCCTTGAGGGCCACAGCTGCTGAAGATCAGAGACCCAAAGATCACTATTGAGTGGTCTATTATTTTCTATCCTCCTGCCAGTTTAACGCCCCCTGAGCTGGTTGGTGAGGTCAGGCAGAGGTTGGAGGTTAATGAAGTGTCCTTTGTTGTTCACAGGAAGAGACAGTGTTATTTAGTCCTGTATCTCCTAGTAAGCTAACAGGAATCTCCAGAGGTCCTCAGATCTTCTCATCAGTCTGGATCCCAGACTCCCTCTGGGGCTCTCATGGGAAAGACCAATGTAAACTGCCTAGCAGTTACTCAAAACTTTAACCTAAAAGTTAAAGTGAGCAGTTTGTCATTTCTGCACTGCTGGTGGCATTTTCCATAGCAACCACCCAACACCTAGCAAGGGCTACATACACTTCAGACCCCTCTCTTCAAACCGTCCAGTTTTCTAATTACAAGTTGTTGTGCAATTTAAGCGAATATGTCAGTGTTTCTGAACATGGGACCTGATGGTTCATACATGCTGATGAGAGTTTATTCGAGAGCCCTGCAACCTCACAGGGTTATATAGACACATTCAACAGCGTCCAGTGAATGAGCAAACAGCCCTCTCATTTGCTTCATGTGACACATCAGCCATGAGCCTTTAGTACAAGAGAGAAGCTGGAGAAGGGAATTCATACTGAATCGATTGAGGTTGACAGCCGTGCTGCTGTGATGTAAATGATGATAGTTGAAATATCAGCCAGGCCAATTAATGAAAGGTTTTTATTACAGAGTATTGGGCATCCTTGTTTCTAGCCATCAGTCTGCCATTAGATCTAAACCACTATGGCTTTATATACATATATACACAAGCCCTAGCATCTTGATTGTCTTCATGTGAAGCTGATGCTTGCGTTCTGTTTTCTTTCTCTTGTGTCGCAGAGTTACTGGGCTCCACAAAGAGGCTTAACATCAACTATCAGGATCCAGACGGGTGAGTCATTGTTGTGTTGTGGGTGAATCTCATAAGAAATCAGGTCAAAACACAAACATTGTGAAGTGTCCAAGCCAGTCAATTCTTTCCTGTAAGGTCACAAGCACTGAGAAATCATCGGACTAGAAAAGCTGCCAGAGAACTATAGGTTTCTTGTTTTATGACACCTCAGTATACTGGTAGTATTGCTAGTATATCATAGTTTAATGACCATTGGGGTCAAAAGACAATGCCAACATGGCAGATAGTATGTCTTGGAGTGTATTCATAACACACACCTGCTCACCAATGGATGAGACGTTCCTCATAAAATAATCTGAAAATACATAATTTTGCATGCAAAGGTAATGCTCAATGAGTTCTTAATGGTCCAAAAAATAACAGAATATAATTTTGGTAGTACTTTAGTCTATGGACCAATTCTCACTATATATTAGCGGTTTATTAGTACTTATTCTGCATGACCGTGTTCTACATACCTAATCCTACCCAATACCTAAAATTAACTACCTTACTAACTATTAATAAGCAGCAAATTAGGAGTTTGAGGCAAAAGTCGTAGTTAATGGTTTGTTAATAGCAAGAATTGGACCTTAAAATAAAGTGTGACCATAATTTCTAATACCTTTATTTTGATTTTGGTGTGAAATATTGTTACAACCCTTTGTTTTACCAACTCCTTGTGCAAGGCCTCCTTAATCTCCCTCTTCAGCGCATTGAGGCATGTTTATATAAAAAAATTAGCAATTAACAATAAATCATCCTTCCGACACTTTTCAAATTGTTCTTCTGTAGGCGCGATCGTAAATTTTTCAAGTTCAAATTTCAACGTCATAGTAAACCCTCTACTTCCTCCCTCACCAGATGAAAACCACCAGGCAAACACGAGAAAAAAAAAGCAGCGAGTACGCAAATACACAATTTCATACCTTGTCACTAAACATGCCATACACTTAATATGACGAGCCCCCAATTTCAATTTCGCCCGGTCTAGGGGTAAAGGACGCAACATGAAATGAGAGAGTGGAAGCGGGGAATCTTTTGAGGGTTTTAATGAAACCAAACCAAAATACAATAGTCAAATAAATAAATAGGGAACTTTCTTCGGGAGTTGACCTAGCCAAAATAACAAACAAAACTCTTACTTTAAGATCCCTTTCCTAAACCCTAACCAAAATAAAATAAAAGTACAATATATGAACCTAACTTCCTAGCCAAAAACAGATCAAAAAGGGTTACAATAAACAGTAATGCAGTCAAACTCCTTACTTTCCCAAGCCCTCAAGATTTACAATGATATACAAACTATTTACAAGCTCAAGCAAACAGTGTCAAAAGGGAAATCCAAATCGGTGTCAGTAACAGTCAGTAGGGTCAAAATACCAAACAGTTTCCTACTTACAATCTGTAATTCTTTTCAGAGAACAAACAATGATCACTCTTAACTGTCAAAATTGATCTAATCTTTCACGCACGCACGCACAGAGCCACCAAAACCAACAATTCTCTCATCACAACAACACAATGGCTGCGTCCGAAATCACATACTACTTGTGTAGGTACTACATTTGAATTCAAGCGTACTTCTCGACCGTTAAAAAAGTACGTTCTATATAGTATGAATGAGGGTAGTATGAATGGAATTCGGACGTACTACATCCGCCATGTTCATGAAGTCATCTCATCGATTTACAACGTTTAAACTTTAATAAGTCAGCCGTTTACTTTGATTATTTTAAACAAGTGCAATTTAACCACAATGAACAACGTTTTTCCCTGAGGTACTTGCACTTGAAAACAGCCGCGTCGCCGCTTTCCGCCATTTTTCGAATATGACGCCTCCTCTCCCGTGGCCTCATGGGATAGTAAAGTGTCCATCGTATGCCTACTACAGAATTCGGGCGTAAGTAGTAGGTCATCTGGGTAATTATCACCTACTGTTTTTTGAATACTATGAATTCGGACATACTACTCGCCTCGCATACTGTTTTTCGCATACTATATAGTAGGGAAGTATGCGATTTCGGACGCAGCCAATGTGAACTCTCAAAGGAAGTGACATCAGGGCTTTATAAGGTGTGCCTGGAATCGAATGCACCAATCAAGATGAGCCAGTCATTAGCCTGCAGGAGCCAATCAGCACCATACCTGGACACAAACACTTTCAAAACAAAAGAGAGAAAGAAACGAGAGAATACAAAACAAAGGCTTGTAACAAATATGTTTGATATTTACATTGCCATTCAACAGTAAGGCTGAATGAATTAAAAGATTGGAAAAATAATGAAAAATAGCAGTTTTCTATTTGAATATATTTTAAAATGTATATTTATATTTATTTATATTTAATTTATTCCTTTGATGCAAAGCTGAATTCTCATCATCATTACTCCAGTCTTCAGTGTCACATGATCCTTCAGAAATCAGTCTAATATGCCGATTTGATGCTCTAGAAACATTTCTTATTATTATTATCACTGTTGAAAAAGTTGCGCAGCCCGTTATTCAAAGAGGAATGTACAAAAGAACAGCATTTACTTGAAACATCGAAACATTATAACATTATCTTTACTGTCACTTTTGATCAAATTAATGTATCCTTGCTTCATAAAAGCATTCATTTCTTTTAAAATAATAAACAAATAGTGACACAATTTTTTGAAAGGGAGTACAAATGAGCTGCTCATGTTCTCTCCACTGACAGCATCACATCCTCGTCCCGTCATGTGCAAGCATGTTGACTTCCTGTGTGATTTATCATCCCACTTTGACAGACATCCGAGTCAGCACACTGTCTTCTGCTAAATTGCTGTAAATGTTCTCTCTACACACCTCTAACTTCTTAGTCAAACCTCTGAATTACACCCCTCTGTAAACTTTTTAGAATAAGGTTACATGTCTATGATCCATTTTTCACTTGGCTTTATTATATTGAATTGTGTGGCCATTCTATATCTAATCATATTTTTCTGAATACTCTGTTAAGTGTACTTTCATGTAAGCTTTTTACATTTTTAATGTGCAAATATCCCCAGATGCCCTGAAATACACTCATCAGTCTTTGCTGCAATGATCATGTTTGGCCAACTTCATGTACACACTAAGTGCGCTACAAGCTATTAGCCTTAAAATCAGTGGATATAAGACTGAATCCTTTGAGCCAGATGCTTTACCTGTGTCTCGTCTTAAACTGACCACTATCGTTGTTCACACAGTCCATTAAAACATGCTATGTCAACAGTGCCCTCACAGGGCTGTAAAACGGTACATTGACCTCCTATATTAAAGTTGAGACTCTGGTGACATTTAGGTGCTTGTTTTTGGGTCGCCCCCCTTCTCTCTGTCATAAAGAAGAGAAAGGGGGGTGGTCCAGTCGAGGGGTCCGAGATGGCCATTCGTGGATAAGGACCATATGAATTAGATAGGAGTGTTTACAAAGCACCAAACAGCCATTATTGAGGCCGGATGGGAAAGGCAAGAGGAAAACAGGGAATGATGGATGAAGATTTATGGTAGTTGTTGAGTGCTGATTTGTGCTTTCATATATACGGCTGGTGTGAACAAATCTGTCACTATATGGCATTAAAGCACTATAAATAGATAACACAAAATATTCTTGGGTTAGAGAGATGACTGACGTCTCCGGTCTAAAGCGGTCCACTCTTAGTTTGAACAAGATGCATCAGTCATGTTGTTTTATTGTCTTTTACGTTGCCATGGTATCTACTGACCGGGTTTTGTTATATAACATCTCTATTTAATGGAAATTTACTGACAGAAGAGGAAAACAGGAAAAGCGGCAAAAGGATGTAGTCGAGCTCACTCAGAGTGTATGTAACACAATCATGCAGAGACCTGTAGCACTTATTAATGGGAATGAAGTGCATAGACTCACCCGTGTGTAGGCAGTGTCTTCAGGCCGTCTGGAATCTGAATCTTACAAAATATGCAACATATTTGGGTCATATATACAGTACTGTTCAAAATAAAAATGTATTTATACAAGGATATCTCATTACAGTTAAGTACCTTTCTCAAACAATTTTCAAGATTTTAATGCAAAATAATTAGTTTTTATCGAATAATATTTTTATTTATGCTGATTAAACATATTTTTCTAATCATGTAGTCAAATTTGCAGTTATTAGAATCTAAATTGAAAATAACAGAATTACAAAAAAAGAAAAAAGTAAAACATCTGTTTTTGCGAGGCATTATCGCAATGAGATTTTTTGGTAAAAATGAAAATGTTACTATGAAAAGTTACTTTTGAAAGTAATGCATTACAACATTGTATTACCTGAAAAGTTTTTCATGCGTTAGGCTACATGAAAAATAACTAATTGCATTACTTAGTTACTTTTTATGGAAAGTAATGCATTACTTTACTTTCGCATTACATTTTTGTGACTTGGGCTGCGGCTTGCTTACAGTATTTATTAAAAAAAAAACCCAAAGTTATATTTTTGGCAACTGCAAAGACCCTTTCACACCATAAGTGAAATTATTAAGCGTCATGCTCCCAATTTCTGTCAACAGAGTGATAGGAGAGGTGTATAAATATGAAATATGAAAACAAAGTAACTTGCATTACTTATTTTAAAGAGTAATATATTGTGTTGTAAATTTAAAGGTAATGCATTACTTTAGTAGCTACTTGAAAAAAGTAATCTTAAGTGATTGATTACTTTTTCAGTAATCCGATCTGATTACACTGTGTGTGTGTGTGTGTATTAGTGCTGTCAATATTAGCACGTTAACGCAATTTTGCAGTTTAATATGGGATTAGATCTCTGCCACAATTCTGCGTGCGAAAGATCATATTTTGAGCGTGCAAAAGTGTGTGATCATATTTCTTTCCGAGCACATTTTACCAATTCCAAACGACATCAATCTTATTAACTACTATTAATCTTGTATTTAATCATTTATAACTGATACACAATTATTCATGAAGGCTGTAAGTGAAAAATATCTTATATTTAGGTGTGCATAATTATTAAGCAGGTTTTCTTTTACATCTCATAGAGACGTCAGTATTATTGGTATCAGTGATACTCGCCACTAAGCAGATATAAAAAATATACTTTGTTGTTTGTACATTCATTTGAATATTGCATGTGAAATTATTGCAGTATATATGTATATTTAAATACTTTAATGCTACGTTCTAAAATAAAAAAATAAAAAATCAAATTGATATTTTATTTATTCTTTATTATTTTTTTTACATGTTTTTTGTCAGATGCACCCATCTAAAGGAAGCGAGAGTTGCAACACTGTTAGGAAAGCCTTGTTTCTGCATGCCACGCAATGATTTTGAAATATATGATTTTGTACTTTTGATTGTGAAAGTTTTTAATGCTTTTGCATGCCCAGGTCTGTTGGTAAAGGTAAATAATAGTGGTGTAGCGTCAAAGGTTTTGCTTGTCTTTGAGACAAATTAGTATTTGAGCCGCCTTTGACTTTCTGAGGAACTGTTGGGATTTGTATGGGGGGCGTTTCCATGGCAAACGTCCTGGAATGTGTGTGAATGAATGGCAAGGCCGGTGTGAGAGGGACTCTTTGGAGCCCTGTCCTTTGTCCACCCAGGGCAGCATCAAATCCGTCCTGACATCGCGAGAAATGAAGGCGAAAGTGGACAGGGCTTGTAACACAAGACCCTCACTGAGTTCTGGGAACTTTTCCGAATTGTGTGTTTGTGGGTAAATCAACAACTGCTCAATATCGCTGCGGGCAGCCACTGCACTGTCTGACTCACTCTTGATATTTCCTGGGGTGCAAAACTGCGTTTTTGTTTGGTACGATGGCCAAATGCAGCCAACTCGTGTAGCTGATGAAGAACATAATAATATTCCAATTAATTGAACAAGTTTGATTGTATGTGTGAACATTTCTAAGTATTAAGGACAGTAATTAAGGCTTAATGACATTTAATTATTGCTGAATATGTTTACAGTGTTTAGAAACAGCCCTAGGGTGTACCTGTACTAACATAATCCCTAAAATCTTTATTGTAGGCAAGGCTCAACAATAAGGATGGCCCAAGGCCAGATGGCGGTACTCACACTTGTTCTGTCAGGCCAGTGCTGCTTGTCACAAAATATTTTGTTTGTTTGTTTATGACATTTAGTTTTCTGTCACATGTCCAAAATTATTGCTAATCGTGCTGATGTGAAATATGTAATTTCATTTAATTTAGCTTTAATTACATTTCAGTTCGTTTGAGTAATGGGCTGAAATGTGAATTATTATTTACTGAAAATCTTCTGCATGAGAGCATCTGCCCTAGCTCTCCATGGCACATTTAATAGAGAAATAGCAATACACATTTTTGGTGGTTTTGCATTCATTTTGAAGTTCAAAACCTTCGTTCCCCATTTATCACATTTTTTATGTGAGCTTGAGCTTAAGAAAGGATGCTCCGATGCATCCTGTGTATGCTGCTAGATTATGATATTATTTTACTGGAAATAAGTCCTCACTGTGAGAATTGAACACAACAATTCTTACTAGCTACTAAAGCTATTCAGTCGAGCAGTGATTATTTCCCCCCCCCGTACTTTTGTTGTTTGATTCACCTTAAGGACACAGACAGCAGAAGGTTTATTAGGCTGCTGTCACTTTAAGACCTATCTAATATACTGACACACATCCCATTTATTTCTCAAACTGTTTATGTTCACTTAAGACATAACTGACTGCGTTTATCTTAATACTCTCTAAAACAGACATTTGGACTATTTTTGTGTGTATATAAAAGATAGAAAATAAAAATCAATTAATTGCACAAACACCCCCTAATCATCAATGTCATTTTCTTCTGGATATGATGTGATAGTGTGACCAGTTCCCTGGTAAAGGGGGGTTCACTTTAAGGATAAGGATGAGGTCTCTCTTCTCAGCTCCCAGTTTTTCCTAGAAAGCTGATGGAAGCGTGTGTAGAAGTGTTGAAGAGAATAGCACAGTTTCCTGTGCACATGAGAGAGAGCTCTTTTACAACACAGGTTTCTTTCAGCATCTACATTCCCTTGCAGGGCTCTCAAGTCCGGCCATCAGCAGGTCAGGTAGAGCTACAAAGACAGCACATAGCAGTGATTGTGCCACCTACCTAAGAGCGCCCCCCCACCTCAAAACCAGACCCACACGGACTATGCAGACTTTTCATGCACTCTTACTGGGATGATATCTATGTACTATAGAGTCGATATAAAACTGTGTTCTCAAATAAATGCTTGTTATCCAATGACCCCCATGATAGGGGTTCAATTCTGCGTAAAATTGAGTTGTGTGAGCACGGGTCCTGTGCGGGCCTGCTCATAACACAGATGAACTGACTCTCTTCCCCTCCTCAAACACAAATGTCCCAGTTGTGAGGCTGACATTCCCATCCTAGATTCTGGAGAGTTAAAAAAGTGATGTTATGCCTATTGCTTTATGCCATGGAGCCTCTGGCAGTCTCCATTTCTTGCCTTAACCTGCCCTCTTGTTGTAGTGCCATGGAATGTTCTCCGACTTCAATTTTTGTGAAGTAATTGAGTATAATTAATTCTACTTTAATAGGATCCTTTTTACTGGCAAACTACTAAGACCAGTGGAATTTATTTCTGGAACTTTAATGCAAATTCCTAATATAGCTCTCTGTACAAAGATTGTCTCTTTGGACCTTGCAGGGATCAAATCGGCCAACTTCTGGTTTTTAGTCCTGAGACTTAACCACTATGCCACACCACCCCCTTTCATCCTCCACTCATTTTCAGACCTTCACAGCTGTCATGCCATTTCTCATGAGTGTCGAGAATGTCCACTGTGAAGACACTTACGCGTCAAGCTGATTTACATCAGAGTGTTTCTGCTAAGCATGGCAAACTTTGTGTCTTGTGTGATTCAACACAATGTGAAAGTTTGACACCAGCTTGTGATTCTGAGGGTTGGAAGATCTTGCAAACGTCTAGCTCCTCAAAAGCTCTGTCGGCAAAGTCTTTGCCCTCAGCTGGAGTCTCAGTGTGTTCATGAAAATAATCAACTTGAGCCGTCATATTTATCCAGTCTGATCTATTTCCGCTCTACTTGTCTATGTTGTCCCATTTCACATCTAATAGACACAGCAGTCAGTTCTGAGAAGCCAGTCTGAGGCCATGCGTTCAGGAAATGAACAGCTCCTTTGGCTTACCCCATATGGATTGAGTAAAAAACCTCTGGCTCTCTGCTTTTCATCTGAAAAAATGCTGAGCCAAAATACCAGCATTGCAAAACAAACTGCATAAGATGTTCCTCCATGATTCTTGATAAGATGAGTCAGGCATGTTGTGGATTAAAGTCCACAAATAAGCAAAGCTTCCAGACTGATGCTGCAGACATCTAGAAATTTAAGATTTGATTCTTGCCCGAGACTTCCAAAAACTTGTGAGCTGCAACTTGTAGGCAGCTACTTGAGGCATCGTAGCTACTCAGAACAAAATGTCTTTTCTCAAAGACTGGCAGCATGACTTCTTTGCCTTTTAAGATGCCAACTTTTGGGCCGATTTCTAAAGCAACATTGCATATAATCTTCGCCAAGAAGGCAAATCCAGAATGCACTGAAAGGAACATCCATCCAAATGGTGTTCCAAAATGGTCCTTTACGAGGTTCTAGTAGAATACTGAAAGCCTGGCAGAAACTATCAAATAAGTTCCTCCGACTGGATGGAATCATAGTCTGAAGCTAATAAAAAAAAAAAAAATCTGAGACTGTGGCTATTATACACTATACAGTTTTCTATGAAGTTTGGCAAATAGCATTGACTTGTCCAAACTGCAAATCAGACCAAAAATCTGGGCAAAAGTGGTGTAGTGTATGGAGGGTTGCAAAGAGATGGAACATTTCTGGTAATTTTAGGGTGAAGACAGGCCTGTTACTCACCTGCGAGTGGTCTTGCTTTGATTTCGGCATGTACTAACAAAATACATCCATCCCAGACAAGTAGCATTTTCATTTGTCATGCTTCTGTAAACATCAGATCACATGAGGGTGTCTGTGCCTAGAGGACACTGTTTTTTTGTTGCCTGAGCTTGTACTGAAATGAATATATACCCCCTTATCATCCTCTGTTTCATTTGTTTTTTATTCGCCTCATGAAGCCTTGTAAATTTCAGACTTTAGTCTCTAATTGTGCCACAGCTTGAGCAATACAAGGCACTTTTACAAGACATTGGTTTGTTGGCAATCTCACATATACTGGGGTTTTTATTTTTCCATTCTCTTTATGACCACACATGGCCTCAAGTGGGGAATAAAGAAAGTGTAACTGTGCTCTGGTATCAAAATAAGCTGATAAAAGTTATTGAGTGGCTTCTTTATTATTTGGCTGTAGCCTGCATCTTTTCCAAAAGTATTGTTCTTTAGATGTCAAAAGTTCCTCTTTCCACTATTCTCTCCATCTCGTTAAAGTTTTTGTTTTTTTCCCCCACTCAGGTTTTCAGCGTTGCATCATGCTGCTCTCACAGGCACTAGAGAGTTGCTCTCTCTGCTGTTGGATGCTCAGGCTGTTGTGGACATCAAGGATAGCAATGGTTAGAACTGCCTCCTCATTACCTTCAGCTCTTTAAGTGAATTAAATTCCTAATCAATTTCTTATTTAAATGCATTGGAATTGAGGTTGCAAACAGGACACAGAATAATATAAATTTTAACGTTTTAAAATTCCCAACATTTTCTTCAAACATTAGATGAGAGTATTTAATATACATTCTAACTCATGTATTGAAATGGAGCCAATTCTTAAATTTTGTCCAGTCTTGTACAGAGCTTGCATAACTGTGTGTCAGAGATTTAATTCGGTATGATTTGCTCTGCAGGCATGCGGCCGCTGCATTACGCAGCATGGCAGGGTAAAGCTGACTCAGTGCTCATGCTGCTGAGATCAGGGGCCGCCGTTAACAATGCATCTCATGACGGGCAGATTCCACTGCACCTGGCTGCTCAGTACGGACACTATGAAGTGGTACGTACCCATTAGACCAATAGTTCCCAAGTAATTCCCCCCCCCAACACTGCACATTTTGCATGTCTCCTTTATTAAACACACCTGATTCAACTGAAGCTCATTGTAGAGACTCCAAGAGCTGAAATGGGTGTGTCAGACAAAGGAGACATGCAAAATGTGCAAAATATGAACCACTGCATTAGACTACACCCAGATGCTTCAAAACAGATTTCAAACAGAGCAGATTAGTTTACCACTATGGCTTAAATGGGCTGGCCTGACAATATTTTTCTACTGAAAATTGTTCCGTATTTGCTCTGTTTATACATTTGGTTCCAAAATCCCACCGGGAAAACTGGCCAGTCCATCCCTGTTTGAGAAACAGTGTTGCTGGATACAGCACCTGTGAATCAACTGACATCACCTCACTGAAATGCAAAGCAATATGATATCTGCATTGCGACATCAACAAGTGTCCCCAGATGGGATTTTGTGTATATTAGTGATGGATCAGAGATAATCTGCCTGATTTTATTATTATTTTCTGTCTCATGTCACATGTGAACAAACAAGTTGGTACAAAAAAACATAATTCTTCAATACTTTCCCTCTCTGTTTATCAGTCGGAGATGTTGTTGCAGCACCAGTCAAACCCATGCATTCTAAATAAGGCGAAGAAGACTCCTCTGGATCTGGCCTGTGAGTTCGGCCGAGTGAAGGTCAGTGAGCTCATCTATATAGGGACTTATCAGTGTTTCAGTACTAGTGTGTTTGTGCTCATTCTTCATGCGAGATGTCATTCGTTGCGTCACTGTCACTATGGTTACAGTGATCTCATAAATTACATCTGATGTGTGGGTGAATCTCACAAAATCTGACAAGAACATGTCTAGGTCATATTTCACCTCAAAATCCAAAGAAAAATAAGAAAGAAAAACTTGCTTATAAAAATGAAGCTCATTTGTTTGGGACATTAGAAAAATCACGTCATTATTCTGATAATTAAATTAGTCATAATTAATCACATATCAGTATTAGCTGAGAAAAGCCTCCAAATGAAGATTCAAAAACATGATAGACATTTAATTTTTTTTATGTCAATTATAGTTTCTTGTGTGTCATATCATTGAACATCTGTTACTGGATGATGAGAGTTGACTGTCTGTGAGCTTGCTAAAGCATGCATTTACATGCTACTTCCATCTTGAATTGTGTCAATGGTATTACATTTCCTTACTGTGTTAATTTGACAACATTTACTATATTCCTAAACTTATACTTCACAATTTAAATAATATATCAAATAATATATCAATTAGAGTTTAAATTGTAAATCATATATATATATATATGATCACCCCGTAGCAGATCTATGCAGGTGGAGCTGGGGAAGGTGAAGGGTTTCTGCGCTGCTACTGCTTTAGCAAACACTGCCAAATATTTGAATGTTGAGCAGCGAGCTCATTGGCTACCGATACAGAAGAGAACCAATCAGCTGTGCCATGTGATAATGATATCATATTGAGTTGGTCATATGGTCTATTATGTCATATGGACTGCACCATCTAGAGTTTCATTCCAGAACTTAGTATACTATATATATATATATATATACTGTGTGTGTGTGTGTGTGTGTGTGTGTGTGTGTGTGTGTGTATATATATATATATATATATATATATATATATATATATATAGTTCATTTGCAAAAACCTATAAACAGCACAAAAAAAATGATATTGTCCACTTTCAAGGCATCGCGAGTTCACGTTTTACTGCAAAAGCCAACAAGCGCCCGTGAACGGAAGCCGATAAGTCCATTTTAGCAAATCAGCACGCTGTATTCAGGTCAGGTGACAAGGCTACTTTCACTTTGAAAAGACGTGCTAGCTGAGAGGAGTTTCGTCGAGGATGGATAATTTCGATGAACTTGATGAACCTGTGATATCTTCTTCAGGGCGAAAAAGGAAAATAAAAGCTGAAACGTTTTCATGGATCCTTGCGAAGGGCGAAGGAAAAGCTCTGTGTATTGCATGTAATCACATCCATACAGTTTATGATCACAACAACAACAACCTTTGTCAGGCATCTACATTGTCATCTGAGGAGATTACAAAGATTAAATGAGTGTTTTTTCTTGTTTTTTTAAACTCTAAAACATGAAATGTGGAGTTATCTGCTTTTGCTATAAAACCCTAACTTTTAATATGTAAAAAAAAAAACATACTTTCATTGAAATTATTTTTTTTTAATTACCTGTATTTATTTAAGTTATTATTGCTTAAATTAAAACAACCCAACTGCAGTTTCATTGATAGCCTATTACCTGGAATGCGCAAAAAAAAAAGGGATTTCTAAAAAAAATACAAATTATCGGTTTATTATCGTTTTTTTCAAATGAACTCTTCATAGATAGATAGATAGATAGATAGATAGATAGATAGATAGATAGATAGATAGATAGATAGAGCACAGTCCATGGAGACACCTGTCTCTTTATGCCACAAAATAATTTTCCTCGTCTCTCCTTCTATCCTGACTGTGATTTGTTTTCCCTTCTGTCTTTGTGTGTCATTCATGTACCGGGTGAATAAGAGCTCAGATTTCAGTAACAGCTTTGTTTTACATGTTCTCGCGCACACATGCCCAGTGGTGTGTGATTTCACTTCAGCTGTGTATTTAGGCGTTTTCGAGGTGCTAGTTTAATGGCAGTGTGTGTATGTGTGGTATTTAATCAGCTGCTGTATTGAGGTATCAGGGTGCGGCTGAAGCAACTGGGTAATGTCTTTCTCGCCCTACGTGTGCTGATGCGCAAGAAATCCACTCGGTACTGCCTGCTTTGGGTGTGCCTTTAAAATGCACAGCAGTGAGGCTGTCTTCAGTGTGATCTATGATCGATTTCAATGTACGGTCAATAAAGTCATCATGTGTATGATTATAGACAGAAAAATGGTAACTCATAATTACCACACTTTTCCACATTTTTGAACAACAGTAAAGTCATATATTATTTTGCTCAAAGAACATCATGATATTTTTCCATGTATGCTGGCCATTTGACTGGTTTTCATCATTGATCTATAATAGAGACAAATTATATATAGATCAGTGATTTTCATACATCTTATTCATTTCATTCGTCTTATTCATTTAAAAAAAAATTCTATCCACCATCAGAAACGGTGGCAGACGTCACAACCTTGGCTCGTCTCTCAACGTTTGGCTGCTGTGCAACATTTTTCCTTTTTGCATAAAGTTGATATTTTTGCTGCTCTCACTGTTTGCTCTACTTCACGCCACTCTATCCCACAATTCCCAGTGCAAGTCTGACGCTCGCCTTCCAAACCGTAGAAAATGAAATGACTGGTCTACTCAGCTCTACTGACTGCTTCAGTGGACACACACCATTGGTGTTTGTGGCCCAGATGTTTTTGGGTGTTAATGGTCACTGGGACACGTTAGCATGACCTCATCCTCACCTGTGAGGCCTCTGAGAGCCAATGCTCACCTTCCCAAGAGCCCTCTGTCTGTGTGTATGTGTTTTCATAACTCTCTCGTCTTCCTGCCTTTTTCTTTTCTGTCTCTACACTTTCATTCAAAAATCTTGCTCTCAGTTCAGTTTAGCATTAAAACTGTACATGGCATTAGCAGAAGTGTACCTTATTTGTGTACCATATATTCTGTTTAAAGCCACAGTTAGCAGAATAGTGGTTTTGTCTAACATTTTGTTTGCCTGTGCTTTAGGAATTAAGTGAAATAGTGGTAGTAAAGGAAGTATGTGCTTTCATAATGCTTGTTCATTTTTACTTCAATTAATTAATTTGTATTTCAGTTTTAGCTTCAGTCATGTTACCTATTTCAATTAGTTGCCAAGGCATCATTTCTAATGTTTAAGTTTTAGTATTTAATCTAATATTTATGTTTTATTTGATTACTGAAATAACGATTTTTCAGCGTTTTAGGTGACCATAAAACACTGGTGCAAAATACGCCAATGATCTCTTTCTCTTTTGTAGGTGGCTCAGCTGTTGTTGAGCAGTAATATGGTTGCGTCTCTGTTGGAGGGAGATCGGAGAGATGGGTCAGACTCGAACTGTAACACTCCTCTGCACCTCGCCGCACGCAACGGACATAAGGACGTCATCCGGTGAGCTCTTGGAAACCTCTTGTGTGTGTAGCACATCTGTAGGCATCAGTCTCAGCTGTGCCGGGCTGGAGAGATGTGTGTGTCTCAGCTCTGCTGTGTTTTTACACTTAATTTGATTCTCCTGCCTAGGTGTTTTCCACAGCTGTTAGTACAGAAACACTGCTGATTTAATGTAAAAATGACCCTTAATAATACATTGTGATTGGATGACCCACATTCAAAATTAATGTGCATACCTCTGAACACACATGTATTCTGTATTGATGCTCCACGTTGCAGCTTTGCTTGTTAGCAACTCATACCTTCCCTTGTGTATTTGACTGTTTCTTCAGATGAACACAAAGAATGAACAATAATCCATCTCTGTGAGTCCATATAATGAGGGTTGAATGAGTGGCCAAATGCTTAACAACCAGTGTGGGGTGTAGTAATTAGTTACTGTAATTTAATTACTTTTCTCTTGAAAAAGTAAAGTAAGGGATTACTCTTATTTTTTTAATAATAAAAAAATGTAATTACAGTTACTTCTTATGTAATTAAACTTAATACTGTGTATAGACTGTACACTATTTATACACAATACAATAGTGGATTTAACATCAAAATTTAAAGTCTAACCTTAAAATGCATCTCTTCTGTGTTATTTGCGTGTGAGTTTCACAACGCGTTTGTGATGCTTCTCAGCATGCGTACATTATGCTTCTCAACACACATTACAAAACACTTATGCTGAGTTCACACTGCATGATTTTCAAAGTCGTTGGATCACTGTTGTTTTCACATTGCACGGCTATCTGGGGTAGCAGTCAGTTGCGGCTGTGTTCACATTGCACGATGGATCGTTGACAGGAGGTTACACACTGCATGACTTTACAATAGGAAGAATCGCCGACAACTCTGTCTGGTACGCAAACTACGTTTCATATAACTCCTCCCCGAACTTCCCGCTGCCCTGTATCTTGCTTTCTCGTTGGCTGTATTTTTGAGTCAAAACTAATTTCACACAGCAGGATTTTGAATCGCTGACAGGTCCAGATATTTAGCATGGCTGATATTTTATAGGCGTTGGTGACACTGCGTGATTGTCACTCACATGAACAAGCACCGATTTGCCTCCAATTTTGTGCATTTGTCGGAGATTTCGCAAAACCTGTCGGCAAGTGAAAATCTGGGCTAAAATTGTGCAGTGTGAACTTGGCATAACTTGATGCTGCACGACGCTACCAATGACGCTTCACAACACGCTTATATGATGCTTTGCAACACATTACGCTTCACAAAACACATACGTGACAACAGTTTCAGTGATGTTTAATGCGTGTACAAAATACGTACATGACACTTCACAACACACTTATGAGATGCTTCACAACACTCTTATGACACTTTGCAACATGTCAACATCACAACACATTTATGTCAGGTTTCCAACATGTTTACGTGACACTTCACAACAGTTTGTGATGCTTACAATGCACATAAATAATGCTTTGAAACACACATCACGCTTCGCAACACCATTCTTCATAATACTCTTATGTGACACTTCGCTCTGTGCTTACTTGGTGCTTTACTGTGCACTTCTGTTTATGTCAAACATTGGTTTATATTTCATAAAAAGCTAGTCAGATGACACCTTACCAGAGCTGCAATACTCTGTGAATGATTCCTTTAAATATGACATATACTTTGAATATATATATATTTTTTTGTTTTGACATAAAACACACCCGCTGCATTATCCCAGCAGCACAGCAGACAGACACTGTACCCGCACAGCAGAGAATGAGACTGGGAAAGTCCTGGTGCCAAGAGAGTCAGTGTTCTCTCTGACTCACGTTCCCCAACATGATTGTCCTGAGGGAGAGGAGCGTCCCAGTCTCCCTAAATATGTGAGGATGTCTGGGAAGAGTGCATTTCTGAGAGGATGTGACTCATGGCACTTCCTGTATCAGACCAACTCTTTATCGTGATATTGGAAGCCCATTTCTGCCACATAAGAAAGAAAAATATTTGGTAAATCATAATTTAATGTCATAATTATGGCATTAAAACTCAAACTTCTGTGTTGTATGACTTTTTATGTAAATCAAATAGCATATAAATGTATATAAAATAGAAAATCATGCTTTGGTAAATCATAATTTTTTATGAGGCCCGTTCACACCAAGCACGATAACTATAAAGATAAAAGTAAAGATATAGTTCTAAAAATCGTTCTCAATATTAAAGAATAGCAGAGTCCACACCACAGCTATAACGATAAAGGCACAGAGAAACGAGATCATTGGAATCACTTTCAGAACGATTTTTTCCAGCTGATGAACGATAAAAACATTGACACCCAATCAGAATCCATTCTGCTATAATGCGCTCGAGAATTTAAAGTGGCAGAGATCTGTATAGTTCTCTTCATAGTTATCGTTCGTGGTGTGAACGTGGCTTAAGGCTTCCATCGACATTCTCAAATTGTATGGTAAAAGTATATTTAAATGAAGTATATATTTTATAATAATCATGGTAGTATTTATTATATTGCATTTCAGTTATGCTCATTTAAATATTGTATCGAAGTAATGATAGTGTAATAAAAAAAATTACAAAAAAAACTTAAGAAGAATTTAGAAGGCAAAGTGCTTAATTATCATGAAAATAATGGCACAATTCAAAAAAGTTAAATAGAATCTGGAGATAATTTTCACATTTGACATTTGTGTAGTGTGATTCATTTTTAGTTTGCAAAGTAATGACATGTCTGTGTGTGTGTGTGTTTCCTACGGCTCTCGCACTAACAGATCCCATCCTAATGCCTGGCATTCCCAGTGCAACACTGACATTCTATCCTGCATTTCAACAGATGAGCGTCTCGGATTCCACCTGATGTGTGTGTGTGTGTGTGTGTGTGTGTGTGTGTGTGCGTGTGTGTGTGTGTGTGTGTGTGTGTGTGTGTGTGTAAATTCCACAAGTCTGTGGGTATTATAGGCCCTTCAGTATGTAAATATAACACAGAATGCTAAAGAGGATGTCGTCTCCTCTCTGTGGAGTAGTAGTTGACTATTGCCGCCAGTCCATTCATTGAGTTTCCATCTCCCTCTGTCTTCAGGCTTCTTCTGAAAGCAGGTATTGACATCAACAGAACCACTAAAGCTGGCACAGCGCTCCATGAGGCCTCCCTCTATGGGAAGACAGAGGTAGTGCGGCTACTCCTGGATGTAAGTTTTTTAGAGACGTCTCTACAGGGGTCACCGAACTTTCTAACATTAAGTGTCTTTTAATTTCAGCTTTTGAATCACTGTGCAAACCCCAATGTCCAAATTAATTTTCAGAACTGTTTATCGTAACATCCTGTCATATGCTTCTTTATGAGAATTTTGTTTCACAAGCAACAAAACGAATGTTTGTGTCCTCTGTATTTGTGTGGATCGAATCCAGAATCAATTTAGGAGGAATCAAGATGCATTAGTGATTTGATTTTTCCACGCTGAATGTGCTTCTGCTATTCGACAGACAGCATTTAACCCTCTTAATGTTTGTTTCTTGTGATGGCAGAATGGGATTGATGTCAATATCCGTAACACTTACAATCAAACAGCCCTAGACATCGTCAACCAATTCACAGCATGCCACGCCAGCAAAGATATCAAGCAGCTCTTACGAGGTGAGATGCAATCTGACATTTATTTTAAGACTATACTGACTGTATTTTATCTCCTTAAGCTTGGAGTGTGTTTGTGTTCATACTGCATATACACAGTATATGAGAGTGTGTACATGGTGAAGTTTGTGTGTTTGGGAATGGCCCTTCTTTGGTTTTTAAATGGTTATGGGAGACATTTAATCTGCCATTTAGTAAGCAGCTGTTTAAACTCAGGATTATATAACCTGCTGCTTTCTCTGTCTGAGCGCATGAAAGAGACAAAAGACATCTCCTGTGTGTGTTTGTGTGCAGATGCATACCGCAAATCTGTGGGGCCCTCCTATGAAACATAAGACAGGGCCCCACCCACAAGTACTGACATCATATGTGAACATTTGTATCAGGATGAAATTGTAATAGTGACAATCATTTTATCTTTCTGTTTACTAATTCCCTTTATAAATGTGGCCTTTAAGAATGCTCTTTTTTAATGGCATCATGCAAGATTCCTGCAGGCATACTTTTTAAAATTTAAACTGTGGTTCACACAAAATCCACCAGGTGATGCATGGATATTTTGGAACTGTGTACTTGCACATTTCAAAATGCAAGCCCGTCTGCTTTAACCAGAGCTGCTCTGTGTGTGTATGTGGGCCACAACGCTTCCCTAAACCTCTGACAGACTCAGAGAGTTAATTATTGATTCAGCCTGCTGTGTGTCCGTGTGTCAGCACATTCCTTCCACTGGAATAAAATCACAGAAATGACACGCTGAGAGCTTCAGATGGCGGGACCCATCTAATTTTTATGAACACTAATCTATAAAAAATGTCTCCCACAAATTCTCATAAAGAAAAAAAATATATATATAATTGGGAATGTACTTAACCTACAAGTTATTTATTTTTTTCCGAAGGAAAATATCAAATTAAACAAAAAATACTATATGTATTTATAGCCTTTTCTTTATAAGGAAAATAAAATACAGTTTGTACAGTATAAAAACCATTACACCTATGGAGAGTCCCCATAAAACATGGAAACAAGTGTGTGTGTGTGTGTAATTTTCTTATTTCTTCCTTTGGATTTTGAGCTGGATAATTTCATGAGATTTAGCAATGCATAGTAATGTACAGTATGTGGTATCTTCCAGTATCTGATTCCGAACTATGTGAATTTCTGGTTTTGATTCAACACAGATATATGTATGTGTGTGTGTTTTCAGAAGCTACAGGAGTTCTTCAGGTCAGAGCTCTGAAAGACTTCTGGAATCTTCACGACCCCACGGCCCTCACCATACGGGCCGGTGACGTCATCACGGTACAGCCGCTTACATGACTTCCTGAAACCTTGTGTGTGTGTGTGTGTGTGTACATCTGCGCTTCTCTTAAGTAGTATACCAAACCCCTGTGTTCCCAGCCAGTCTATTCAACTAGCGTTTCAGAAGCAGTTTCACTTGAACTGAGGCCAGATTGTTCTCTCTTTCCACCAGTTCTTTGTTCATTGCCTTGGTTTTTTGAGGGTGCTAAAGATAAACTGTAAAATAAGTGTTTATTGGTGAACTCAAACCAACATACATTTTCACACAGCATTGTCTCACAGGAAGTTGTGGGCAGAGAATAAGTACAGTCTAAGGGTCATTTACTGGAGGGTTGTATTTCATGAGCTGAATGATCTCGCTGTTGTTTTGTTGTCGGGCCTGCAGCTATTATATGCTTTATGCGTGTTTGCTTAGGATGGGCGGCTGGGGTTATGTTATCTAACTTTCAAAAGCTTTCAGATCATGCATTGTCTCTGAACTCCCAACCTCCTCCTCTGTTTTGACTGGTTGTCAAGGATGAAAAACAGCTGGATTAAAAACTGTACGTGTGAGATCACCGTGACGTCAGTGTGTTTTGCTGTTGTGATTGGCAGGTGATAGAGCAGCATGTGGACGGACGCTGGAAGGGCCACATTCATGACACCCAGAGGGGAACAGACCGAATTGGCTACTTTCCCCCCTCCATAGTTGAGGTCATCAGCCGACGCTCAGGTACAATAATAACTTCATTTATAGCAAGTTTTGAAGCTTCACAGCCCGTGGTCGCTATATGTTTTTGTTTGATGGATTTTATTACAGCTATTAACCCTGCAAATAACATTGTTTCCTTTACTGAATCAGTAACATGCTGACAGAAGTACCCTAGACGTGTCTCTGTCTTCCATCCTGCTGCTTCCCATGTAATAAATGTTCATCTCTAACCTCCATCCGCTTGCATTAACCCTCTGCTCCTGTCATGTGTGTGTCGTCCTGTAGGGGGCACCCTGTCACGACACGCCTCTCTGCCCACTCATAAGCAGCAGCTGCTCTCCAGGTCCGCCCTCAGTCCCAGCTTGAGTCTGAGCCGGGGCGGGACCCCTCAAACTGATGACTACTACACTCTGTACACCACTAACCCACACCTGGTCCTCCCACATGCCAACGGTCTGAGCACCAACCCAGGTATACCCACTCGGTCCCATCTCTAAGGGTGCTTTCTCACACGTTTCCACCTGGTCTTAAGAGGTTTTCAGTGATGCAATCACAAATGGTCAGCTGAGACTCGTACTGTTTCCACCTGGCTTTAAAATGCATCTCCTGTGACCATGGCTTTTCTTGAGACACTCTCCCATTTCGTCACACTCTTTATCACTTTAGTGGGTGTGCTAAATGTGATATATGAATACTGTTGACTGAACAATCCTATGTTACGTGGATTACAAGTTACTGGGAAAGGATGCAAATAAAAAGGATCTTGAGAGCAGCTGCGTAAGCATTGTGATACCCTCTAAAATGGCTGAAGACAGTAACTCGGGGGGGGGGTTGTTGAATAAAGTTTTGTTTTCTTTGCGCACAAAAAGTATTCCCGTAGCTTCGCAAAATTGAAGTTGAGCCACTGATGTCACATGGACAGTTTTACCAAAGTCCTTACTATGTTTCTGGGGCTGGGAACATTTCAGTTGCATTGCTGTCAATGGGAGGGTCAGAGAGCTCTTAGAAAATATCTAATTTGTGTTCTGAAGATGAACGAAGGTCTTACAGGTTTAGAACGACATGAGGGTAAGCAATTAATGACAGAATTTTCATTTTGGGGTGAACTAACCCTTCAAGGTTTTTTAAGATTTGCAAGCTAATAAATGGTTTAAACCCCTCCTCAGCAGCCACGTGGTCGATTTAGCAGCCAGACTTTATTTTGTGTTTGCAGACATGACGTAAACATGCACTAGCGAGTGATGCAAGCCTGCAACTTCCCTCCAAATCTTAACTCATAGCGTAAATAAAATCAGTAGGCTTTCCATAGTGAAACAGGATAGGACAAGAACCTGGTTTTGAACCACAGATTTGTTGCTATTTTATGTAATTTGTGCATTCTTAACCAAAACAATTCTTTCTAGTCTAGCTAGTGCAGTGCATTTCTAGTGCAGGTTTAAATTTTTATACTTGCATGTCATTAGATCCGTAAAAACAGTTCCATGGCTTTTAATAGGGGTTGGCAGTTTGACCAAAATCTAAGTAGTGATTAAGATCACAAAATATTTATTTTTGCTTATAAAAAATGGTTTATATATTAAATAACCATGTATTATTCCTGTTTTGAATTAAGTACTTCACTTATTTTCTAGATGTAAACCAAAAGATTTAAAATTATATTATTAGTCTTTGGCAGTTGGGGCAAACGGTTGATTATGGACCCTGGGTGGGCTCATGGTTGTCCTTTGTGACAGATATAGTAGAAACACTGTCTTTGAATATAAACACCATGCAGTAGCACACACTCATCTGAAGCCCCTGATTTGGGATGCACACACCCTTATATTATCCGCCCACAAAACTGAGGCCAGTGGCCCAAAAAGTGTTTGTGTCTGCTAGGTGGGTCTCCCAGCGATCTGTCCCAGCACATGACCCCCAGCATGGAGGACGTGTGGGTTTTGCGGAACTCCTGCGCTGGTAAGAACCGCTGCAATCCCCTCCTCTGAAATGCTCCTCCCCTGCGCCCCCTACTGGCTGCCACCCCCTCCCTGCTGCAGACAGACCCTCTGATTGGCTGGCCTGTCAGATGCCACACAGACCCAGTTGATGTGTCCGTCTCCAGATGTTAGAGTACTCCGAACCCTCTCGCTCCCGTAGCAGAACGTACTGTAGGTTGTGTGCTGTCATCTGTAAACCCCATCACCACATGCCTGTGGCTTTGCCCTGCTACCCCCACCCCATCCTGCCTGCTGCTTGAGTAGAAATCCAGCCCCTTGGCACAGTGGGTACAGTGTCCTCACAGCTGTGGGGTGGCACACTGGCATGGCAGTGCAGACGGCTGCTGTGATGGCCTAATCGCATTCATGTTATAATTGCATTGACTCACTAGACTAATGCCTCTATCTCTCTCGCAGCTGGGGACAGGAACAGTGTGGGCAGCACTGGCAGTGTGGGCAGCACCCGCAGTGCAGGCAGTGGCCAGAGCACAGAAAGCAACAGCGCCCCCAATGGACCACAGCAACACACCACCAGCCCTGACACCAGCAAGGTAACCAACCATTCGCTGTGTTCAGTCACAGGCATGATGCCTTGTAAGAAACAACTTAAAGAGTTCCCATTTAGAAATACCATGGAAAATGTGAGTTCCAGGTTTCCTGAAGTAGATAAACATTTTTCTAATTATGTTATTACAAATTTGAATCTTTACGAAATATTGAGTCGTGGTCTTACAACAGGTGCTTTTAGAGGTAGTGAGCGATAATGAAATGTCTTAATTTGGATAAAGAGAAATTAGAATGAAATGGTACATTTGTGTTAAGAACATTCTGGCGATCATCTTGAAGTGCTAATGTTGTTTTTTTTAGCAGGTAAAATGTTTTGTTGCATGTATAAAGAATTTGTGTTTGGTCTCATTTAAGACATTTGTGTACTACTAGCTATAATGTTTCAATTAAATCCAAGGATTCATACGTGACATGTAGAAGAAAATTCGTCTCATCACAGCTCTCTCTCTCCCATCTCCAAAAAAAAAACAAAAAACAGTTCCTTTAAATTCCCACTTTGCAATGTTTCGAAGTCCACAACTCTACATCAGACTGTAATGGACCCGTTTCCTGTTATTTTCATTAAACTTTTTTAGCTTCAGGCAAACATTTGTCATTCCAATGTGAACTAAAGTTTTATAGCTAAGGTTTCGTCTGACTTTTATTTCATTTTAAACAGGCAACGCCCTCTGTTGTGGATTTACTACAGCCAGATCATAACAAACTTCCAGACACATCCACAGGTAAAGAGTTACCGGTGCCATATTTACTGTTTGTATCTGTATACAGCTTACGGTGACAGTATTTGGACACATAAAATGTATGAATGTTACAAAATATCAAATCAATCTGATAAGTTCTGTGTGAACTTAAGTAATAACGGACTTCATACATCAACTTAAAAATTGGCATAACACTAGCTAACTCAAAGACATTGAAAATGCTTTCAGGTAAATCTTGGTGCATGTATTAACATGAGTATGTGTGGTGTTGTTTTGAAGGAGTTCCTCGCAGACCTGTGCTGCCCCCACAGAGGCCAGGAGAGCAGGGTTTCTCTCAACAGTTTGTGCATCCTCAACAGCTGCTGGAGGGCAAGGTCAGAAAACACTATTACAGTTAAGGCTTAGATAGACCTGATTATATTTTGATATGGCAAATTAATTTTGTATTGTTGTTGTAAGTTGTATTACAACTTTATGACATCAAAATGTCGATTATATAATTATACCACACCATTATACTATTAGTCTACAAGTATACTAATAATAAATGTGAGTATAATAACATACAACTGTTAATTAAGCCCGGAAATTAGATTATATAAAATATATCATAATAATATTCAAAAAACATAATGCATATGGAGAAGCCGTATTTTCATACAACAGCAGGTGTATCCTGCATTCTGCTTGCTACCTGTCTTATGTCTTCATGTCTTTTATCATTGTCAGGATGCTGAGGCCATCTATCAGTGGCTTAGTGAGTTTCAGTTGGAGCAGTACACTGCTAATTTCCTCAACGCTGGCTATGATGTACCCACCATCAGCAGAATGACCCCAGAGGTACGATCAGAGCACCAGTGTTTGGTTGCTTTAAGAAGTGCCACTCATTCTTGTTGCTGCAGATAGAGTTGATGTTGATAAAGTATTATACCATTTTTCAGGATCTAACAGCTATTGGTGTGACTAAACCAGGCCACCGTAAGAAGATTTCTCTTGAGATTGGCAACCTCAGCATTCCAGAATGGCTCCCAGAGTACATACCAGTAAGTCACTAAACACTACTATAGTATGCATATACATGTGTCTATGGTGTTTCTTCAGTTCACTCACAATTAAAAACTAATCTCTTAGCAGGATCTTGGGGAGTGGCTGAGCTCCATAGGTCTGCCACAGTATCATAAGAAACTCTCAGAGAATGGCTATGACTCGATAAACATTGTCCGAGATCTCACATGGGAAGACTTGCAGGAGATTGGCATCACCAAACTAGGTGAGTTTGAACGAAACACTGAATTAAAGTACATTGTGGTGGTTGTAGTTATAGGGTTACCAAAACCAAAGAAAAGCTATAATTGGAAATGTAAAAATTTTGAAGGTAGAACTCACTCCTCTGATCTCAAGAGGTGCACTAGAGACTGATGCTAAAGGCTGTAGTCTTGTTAACATGTCTGCCTCCCATGCTGGAAATGCCAGCTTGAATCCCACTCGGAGGAAGGCGAGTAGAACCAGAGGGTGGGGGACTTGAAAATTGTAGTTGCCTAAATATTGCTCTTGTGTACAACTAAACCTGCTTTCAAACGAAAGCAAGCATGATATGTAAGAAAATCATTCTTTTGAATTGGTTATTTTAAATGAATAGGTTCACTCTGGTTCATGATTAGAACAGAATTTGAATGACTGTTAAAAAACCTTTATCAATTGGTCATTGACAATTGACAAAGCCACAAATAATTGATGACATACATGGGTCAAAAAGTGTGGAAACCCTGTATACACTTCACCCTCCATCCATATGCAAAATGAAGCCAGGGGGAATTAGCTGTTTTTATGCCCATTCGCTCAAGGCAAATAGACTTTTAGGGTTTATTAAACCTGAATTTCGTAATTTAGTAAAATTTAATTTTGCTTTGATTTCTCAAATCAACTTTGAAATTGATATCAACTAATTATATCTTTGTTAAAAGTTCATCAATGTTTTATAAGTACAAGTTTAGTATAAGTTTCTTAGTATAAGGCCAATCACATTACCCCTGGGTAGCTCTTCCAGTTTTTGTTCTTACTTGCCATGACCTTGACAAGGACATTTAAATTTTTATTCCTCTAGCGTGATTTTGGGCAGTCTTACCACAGATCAATCTGATTGGTCTAAAGTCCTTTTCCAAATGACTGTATATTCAGCATTAAAAATACCCTGAGATTGTGCAGGGACATGCAACTTTCTCACCTTGTTGTATCATGCTTCCTAGGACATGGTGTACATTTTCTATATATCCTGTCAAGTATATCCTGTTTTGTTAAATTCTTGTGTGACATGTACAGAAAGTGTTAAGTCGGTGTGTGTGTGTGTGTGTGTGTGTGTGTGTCTCTGACAGGCCATCAGAAGAAAATTATGCTTGCGGTGAAGAAGTTGTGCGATATTCATAAGGCTCTTCTGCAGGCAGAATCAGGGCAGGGCACACTGCGGCGCAAAACCCCCGCAGCCTTGGACCTGGTCTCTATCGAGCCGCCTTCTGAGAGCGGCGACCTCCCCTCGCCCCACACGCCCAAGATGATGACTTTCCAGGACAGTGAGCTGAGTACTGAGCTACAGAGTGCCATGTCCTCCCACTATAGTGGCTGTCAGGACGGACTGGCCATCAAGAACGCTGTAGGTATGTCCTCTAGTCAGGAGAGCATTGATACGCGCTCGCGAGGCTCCGGACGCTCTCAGGAGCCCCCTAGCAACCCCTCTTCCACTTCCGCAGCGACCCCTTATAGCTGCTCCCGAGAGATCTTAACGAGCTCAGACAGTAGTCCTGCTAAAGAGCGCAACATTCCAGAAGGCCGTGACCAGGTCCCACGTCCTCAGCTACCACAGCAGCTGCTGTTCAGTGCGTCCACAGGCTTTAAATACCCCGCGGTGCCTGCCAAACCCAAATTGAGCTCTGCTCCTTCTCCACAAGGCTCTCCTGTTTATAAAACCCTCAATTATCCACGTTCACAATATAACAGTGCCACGCTTGACCGTCACTCTTCTAGCGTGACCAAGAAGCGCACACAGAGTCTGTCTCGGTATGCTTTGTCAGACGGTGAACCAGATGAAGATGATGATGATGAAGCAGCTCAGCTGGCCAGTATGGCCATGCCTTCGTATGCCACACTGAGCCGCAAGCCTACCCGTGGCCAGATGGCACGTCTTCAGTCCGCACCTGAGCAGTCCGTCGGCCGAAGTCACTCTTTTGCCATCAGGGCTCGGCATAAAGGGCCTCCTCCTCCACCACCTAAACGCCTTAGCTCCGTCAGCAGCAGCAGCACTAGTGTTGAAACTGTCTGCGACACCCCAGCATCACCTTCTGGAGGAGTTGAGAATGGCAGACCTGGGACCGTAAAGAGCATCGCAGCAGAGTTAGAAGCAGTCCTACCTGCGCCTACAGTGGAGCTCCTTCAGGAAACCACTACAGATGTTTCTAGTACCAATGAAGGGTCCAGGCGCAGACCTCTGAGTCAGACCGAATCCACCCCAGTGTCCGCCAAAGCAGATAGAGCGACAAAGTCTGACTCCGAGGAGGAGGATGGGACGAAGGATTCACGCCTGGAGAGCTCATCCTCGCCTCAGAACAGCTCCAGTGAGTGCATCCCCTTTGCGGAGGAAGGCAACCTCACTATCAAACAGAGGCCCAAAGTTGGCGGGCCTCTCAAGTCAGAGACCACTTCTGAGTCGCCAGAGAAGGCCAAACTGGCCAAAACCCCTGAAGTTCCAGAGTTCAACCTCAAAGAGTCAGACACAGTAAAGAGACGGCAGAAGCCAAAAGAGAAAGAGCAGTCAAACACAGTGTCTGACAGCAGCCCAGATGGCACATCAGTTCTAGAGACTCAGGACACAGTGAAACTCCGCATCAGCGAAACAGATATGAGCCTGCCATGTGTGGAGCTTCCAGCCAAATCAGTGAAAGCACCTCCACCTCTTGCTCCCAAACCTCCCAGTCCCCTGAATTCAACACGGCACGCCTCTAAACCAGATCCTGCTCCTATAACAGGTACAGCCTACAAATTAACAGGCTATTAATAACGTTAGTTAGCTTTTATTCAGGTTCGATGTAATGTATTTCTGCCCGGTTGCATGAAAGCTCTTATGCTAAGAAATCCCTAAGTTATAAGGTTAAGGGAACCCTTATTAAAACTTGAGTTGCAAGAGAAAACCTAAGGTTCAACTTAAGGAACCTTAAGTCTGTCATTAAATATTCCCCTTAATTATTTAAGGGTTCCCTTAAGCATTGTTACAAAGTCCTTAGTAACCGTTTCATCCTTAATAAATTTAATGGACCAAAACAGCTTCCTTAAGTCATCTTAAACTCAAACTAATTTTATGTTAATTGAAGAGGAGGTAGTACCAAGGCATGTTTTTAATGATCGAAATTGGTGTGATTTTAATGATCATTAAAATTCTACCTATTTGAATATGCAGTTATTGAGATTATTGATTTTACCTTCAGTAAATACTTCATCTCATTGCAGTCCAGTTTGATTTGTTTTCTGTGCTCTTGGTATTCTCCATAATGCATATTTTAGTACAACTGTTGTTTCGTTATGTGCTGTTTATTTTGAGATGTAGTAGCCTAACTAGAGCCCATTGCCGTATATTGCCAGAAACTACCGTGAAACACTTAGTATAAACACTTGGGTATGAGTGAGAGTTAAGACATTTGTTGCAATGCTCTTAAAGGAATCTCTTGCCACAGGGATGTTTTTCCCCTCCGGGACACCCTTAAATCAAAATTATTCAGACAAATACTGCTCTGATTAATATATTCTATACTTTGGTAGACTGCATGTATTATATTAAAGCTATTGGTAGCATCATTTTGCTAGTAAGTTACAGTACAATCAGTGAATTTATTCAACTTTTTTCTGTTTGCAGCTGTCAGCTCCAGCGTGACACTGAGTGTTGTACAGAGTGTTGCCTTTGCAGCACCTCAGTCTCCAGTCCCATACTCCCCCTCGACAGAGAACACGGGTCAGAGTGTGATATCAGGAAGCCTACAGGCTCTGATGGAAGGGGATCAAGGGTCAACACTGAAGCATCAGAGGCTGGAGAAGACCAGCTCATCCCTGGAGGAAGTACTGAAGGCTGTGGAGAGAAAACTAACTCTGGAGAACAACAACGTGGGGTGAGAGACAATCTCCACCAGCTTTCACACTTTTTTTTGAGGGATTTTCAGACTTTTTCCTTTAAATGTCATGTTTTTAAATTGTCACTATCACTCCTAATTAAACCTGTTGTGTCTCTTTTAGTGTTTCTCACGTTGTCAAGTCTGCAGGGAACATTCTGGATGACATCGGGAACATGTTTGATGACCTGGCCGATCAGCTAGATGCTATGCTGGATTAAAGATTCTCGTGGATGAGGCTGTTTATTTTTTGATGGCCCCAAAACAGGAGGGTAGAGATCTACGTATAGCAGCATGGTTTCTTCTGCCTTGTAATTCAGATGGAAACAGAGATGAGCTCTTGAACACAAAAGTGGGAACCTCCATTGATCTTTATTTACATGATGGACATGGACCGCAGTCTTCTGAGTAATGTCAGTCTAGATGTCATCTGTATTTGTTTGTTTGTTTATTCTTATTCCAGCGTCTAATCAACCAGCATATATATTTGTTTTACTTGAACTGTGGATTTGACCAAGTGTGACCCCAATGAACTTTACATGATGGACCCAGATGAAAGAAATGCACTTAGGAGAATCATTCCTACATTTCAAAACACCACACTGATTCAAAACATTTCTAGAAAGATTAATGGGATAGTTCACCCAAAAATTCTGTCGTCATTTGCTGGACCTTATGCTAAAGCGAGACATTTTGAATAAACTTTACGCAGCTCTTTTTCAGTTATAGTGACCAGCTGTCAAAACAAATAACACATGATAACAGAATTTTTTTGAGTGAACGGTTCCTTTAACATAACTACTTTTCAAAGCATTTTGAAAGAAGTAGTTTGTGATTTATTCATTTCAGCAGGTAATCAGCCTTTGGAAGGTTTGGTGCTTGTACCATATTTTTTCTTAATGATGTTGCAGATGAAGTTAAAATACATGACTGACATTTTTTTTGTATCAAAGTGTGGTTTTAAAGGGAACATGTTAAAAAAGCGATTCAAGTCTAAGTTACCACAAACTATTTTTGAAGTCTTTAAACTTTAGTATTTAAACTTTATCAAAATATGTATATTGTACACTAAAGGTATATTTGATTGGGAAGCAAACCTGTTTGTTGTACCAAAGTATATGTATATTTGTATTCAAATGTTAACGCTAACAGACTTGCAGCTAAACTAATGAAATTTAACCCAGTGGCATTTCCCCTTTGCGCATAATTTGATATGATGTATCTGATGTGGAATATATCCACACTGTTCTTGTGTGCCAAACATTTAAATAGATGTTTCTTTCAGGTTCTGTCTCCCAACGAACTGAAATATAATCAATGGCATTTGTTTAGCTAAGGCCGTTTTAACATTTAACTGCAGTTAAGGCCCATTCACACCAAGGACAATAACTTGAATCGTTCTCTGCAATGCGCACTTACATTAAACAGAACGTTATCATCCAGTAGTGTGGATGTCAATATAGTTATCATTCTTGGTATGAACGAGCCTTTGCTTATGTGAATATTATATATTAGTGATGTTCTTAATTAGGTAATATAACACACTGATATGATTCAGTATCAAGCCCCTCTTTGTTCTAATTTGTTAACATTTTCTATTAAATGAATTGAGCTATTTTGTCTTATTATTACTGAGCCATGCGATTGTCATTTCAGCAGTCACCTCTTCTGTCTGATTTGTCCAGCAAGGGATCCACCAGTCATTAGTAAGTTCTTAAATTGGAGCAAAAAGTCCAAACTAGAGCTATGCAGATGTGTTACTTTTCATCTCAAATCCTGAGGTTTCTGTAGCTTCATTATAAAATCAGTTTTTTAGGCTATAAGGGGCTATAATGCCCCTTTCCCAACAAGTCCGCAAATAGTTCTGAGACTCCATTCAAAATAGTTTCAGAGTAAACTGTCACACAAAAGTAGGAAACATCTCCGTAAAACCAGAAGGGAAGGAGCATCCAGCCTTCCTCAGTTTAAGCAATATACTTTAGTAGCTCAATCTAATATTTTTTTTCATTCTGGAGGAGTTGTTTTCCATAACGTGATATTCAAGACATTCCTGTCTGGCTTCAGACTGCATACTTCACTTTTAGCTATTCTCCATAGCCCAGTGAAAATGAATAAAGCATTATATGTGATTCATAACAGAGGCTAGTGAGGAATATAACTAACGGCCTGAAACTGTATATAGATAGTCTGATTTGTTGGAAACAAGTTTTCAAACTTGGAAGGAGATTGGTATAGTCAGGGTGAAAGATTTATACGAGGTCTGTCCGGAAAGTATCCAACCATGTAATGCGAAAAATAAGAGACATTTATTGAACAAGATACAAGAAACACTGACAATGACGCCTCAGTCACCTTCAAAGTAGGCAACTTGGGACCTCACACAGTTCTCCCAGCGTCTCTTCCACTGCTCAAAGCACGCTGCAAAAACCTTTGTTGGAATCACCATAAGCTGCATCATCATATTTTCCTGAATCTCATCGACAGTCTGAAATCTCTTCCCTTTCCAAGGTGATTTTAGCATTGAGAAGTCGCATGGCACCAAATCTGGGCTGTATGGGGGCTGAGTCACCTGGGTAATTTGATGTTTCGCCGAAAAACTCTGCACGAGATGCATGGGCGGGCGCATTGTTGTGATGAAGCTGCCAATCACCAGTTGCCCATAGCTGGAGCTGTTTTCAATGTATTGCATTTCTCAAGTCGTATTTTTCATATTCATGGCTGAATAGTTTCTGGACAGCCCATGTTTATTAATGATCGACTGACGTCCTTCCTGCAGCTTCAACAAAGATACAAATTGCTAACCTCTTTTTTTTCCATTATCTACAAATAAGAAATTTTTTGACATTTTGAGCAGAAACTTCAGCATATATATTTGGATAGGCTGGTCTAGGCATAGCTGAATACATCAAGATGACTATAACTTAATAACTGGTCAAAAATTCACCAAACTTTACATACAGGTTATCGTGTATTTCTTCACCTTAATTATGGATGGAATGGCGATTTGGATTTCCTTAACAATGTCTATGTAAAAGACCGCTACGATTATCTACGATTAATTTGTTTACCTGTCTAACCAGAAGCAACTTGGGCCTTTTCTCTTTCCGACCCAATTTTCCATAATATGAGTACAGTCTTAATTTCACATGAGTGTGCAACATTCAGAAGACTCTTCATAAAAATACAATTAAAGAGTTCATTTACAAAAACAGATAACTCAGTTTTTAACAATTTTCAAAAAAACGTGTTTTTTTCATTGTGCGTTCCAATTAATCTCAATCAAACTGCAGTTGAGTTATTTTGATTAGTTTAAAATAATAAAAAGCATGATTTTTGAATTTGAGTTATCTGTTTTGCAAATAAACTCTTCCATTGATTTTCTAATGCGTAACAAACTAAGGAATTTAAAAGCCCGGCATTGTTAAAATGTAACTACTAACTTCAATGTGCATGTTCCTTCTCACATAAGGAGCAAATGAGTATCTTGGAATCTTTTGTGACCCATTTAATGTTATATGCATTTAAAGCAGGGGTGGAAAATGTCAACCCTAATCAAACACACCTGAACAAGCTAATCAAGGTCTGAAGGGGTACTGGCTACAGACAGGTGAGGTTTTATCGGGGTTGAAGATGAAGTCTACAGGACTGTGGCTCTCCAGGACCAGAGTTCGCCACCCCTTTTGCAAAAATGGAGTGATTTTGCAACAATTTGTCAATGAAAATATATTTTCTGAACAAAATGTATTGTTACATACAGAAATAACATTCAGATGTGCACACATATAGAACGACACTGCAGTGATCAGAAGTGCAGATTATGTAATGCCATGTCAACACTGTACTACATAGAGGAAAAAAGAAAAGGAAAGCAGGTGTCTCAGAAAACTTCAGTGATTAGAACACAGACCATGATACACTAAAAGGAATTTACACTGGGCTCCAAGCATCTCAGGCCACTAGTAAAAATCCTTTTTCTGTTTAATGTTGTATTTTATACAAAATGCTTTATTGCAGATTAGATGTGAGTGTGCTCTCAAGATATTACTACGTTCAGTCATTCAGTATCATCAAACACACTCATTGGCTGATAGTCAGGATTCACTTCTATCCACTTTGGCTCAAAAAAAACATACAGTCAGAAACCAAGCTCACTGAACACACACACATGACAGAATCACGTCTGCTCAGCGTCAAACCTGCTGGATTAGTTACAATGGCTCTGTTCAGAATAGCATACTAACATAATATGACTATTTCTGTAATGTATTGCGTGCAAAGTTGGTGAAGTTGCTAAAATACTGTATCCCACAATGCAATGTGACCTAGATTTTACCTATTGTTTAATCAAATAACCAAGCTTTAAAAGACATATTTACACTGAATTCATACAAAATAAACTTTATTTTCAAGATGATAACTGGATGCTGTTCATTAAATTAAACATGCAATATAGTGTGTGTGTGATAACAGTCTAGCATATGCACAACACTATTCCTACTACTGTATTACTCTATTCTAAAACAGTATGCAGTATACAGTAATATTACAGTAAGTTAGTACTCCATTCTGAACACAGCCAATGATTGTAATACATCACAGTTGTAGAATGTTACATTCCATTTGCCCCGTAGCAGATGTAATCTAATATAATCTGTTAGTAATTCATATACATAATTCTGAATACATATAAATCTGTGTGTACATATACACACTGTACATACATCATATTGAGCCTAATTCATTGATGAATTTAACTTCATTATAAGATCTGCTCTGTTTTATCAAGTCTTAAACAGAGCTGATTGATGGATAATTGGATGGACGGATGACCAGAGGTCTATAGGTTACTGAAGAGTTCATTTTTCTTGCTCCAGTCCATGGGTGGAGCTCTCTTATTGGAGCGTTTCTGGTGAGCGCGCTCTTTCACCTGCTGCAGGGACAGATTGAGCTCTGGGATGGCATCTATGATGGACGGCTCCAAAGCCTGAGAGGAGAACAAATAAATAGAAACTTATGAATAACCTAAAATGGACACTTTCAGAGTATATTACAATTATGTGCTCAAGCGACAGTGGATACTTGGACCTGAACATTAGAGTTTTCTCAATCAAAACACTTCTGAGGAAACCTTTTTTTAACATTCATAAAGGTTGAAGGTTGACGTTCATTCGGTTATTTCAGAAAATGTTATGCTATGTTTGAAATGGAATACCAGCGGCTTACTACACATTATATGCTGTATATGGCATAGTTTGTGAAAGGGTATGCAATGATAAATGTCAAACAGTAGTATGCTAGATTGTTGTCACATTATGTTTCTATGTAGTCCCCAGAAATATTGAAATAGTACACTTACAAGTATACTACCAGTACATTGATATTAGTATGCTTCCTACATCAATTATATTTGGAAAATCTTTAAACTTAAATTTACTTGAAGTATGTTTCTTTATTGTAATACATTATGCATGTTTGATTTTGTGAGTGGCACATCTTTAAATGAATGTTTTTTTATTTTTATTTTGGTGTAGAAATGTCTGAACCCTTGGCATTTGGGCCAAATATGTCAACAAAAAAGTCATTAAAAATCACGACTGATGTTACTTCTACTTCATTTGCCCTCCGGGAAATGAACCCTTGAAAAAACATGAACGTTACCTGAAAAATTGCATTATGGGATTAAGTACCCAGTATGCAGTGTGCTCTTGGCACCTGCAGTAGTAGCTCAGTCTCACCTCAGGGGGCAGAGTCGTGAAGGAGGCATTGGAGGATGCGTTGGATGGAGACGGACTGATTGATAACTTTGAGTCCTTCAGCTCCACCTCTTTGGCCACATTTCCGTTAACCTGAACAGCAAAGAGACATTTCAGTAAAATGTCAGATCACCATAATAATCTCCTGAGGCGCAGTGCTTCGCTGTGTGCACTAGGGGTCAGACTTGAGCTGGTAAAGTGCTGAGCGTCAGCTGCAGTGTGTGGGCCTCAGGCTGCTGGAGACAGAGCTTCATTAACTGTACGAGTGGGCAGCATTAGCTGGGCATCAATACTGCTCCTCTGACAGTTGACAGCGCCCCCTTATTCCCTCCTGCCAGCTACATCTGACACGTCAACCATTAGCCAGAGGCTCTTACTTTCCCCCACAATCCTCTTTAGAGAAACCATCCCCACAGTCTCTAAACTTACAAACTCAAGCAATGAGTGGGTGACCGGAGAAGACGCCTGACACCTGATCTGTCCACGTCAACAAAAAAATGACGCTGAATTCAGGTAGTAGCCATAAATAAGTCTTACTGGCCATGGAATGACAGTGTCTTGCATATTAGTGTCAAACAGCGCAGATCATCGTGTCTCTTCATATAAGTCTCTGTCTCACAGTGAAACTGTACCTGCCACAAAAATGTACGGATATATCATGATTGTGTTTCATTGTGATGGTATAATGTGAGAAATATTACACATAATGTGTCCTGGTGGAAAATAAACCACTTTAAGTAGGGTGCGATTTGATTTTTATGTAAAAATAGCGACACTTTATTTTAAGGTCCAATTCTCACTATTAACAAAGCATTAACTACGACTTTTGCCTCAAGAAATTCCCAATTTGCTGCTTATTAAAGTTAGTAAGGTAGTTGTTAAGTTTAGGTATTGGGTAGGATTAGGATGTAGAATATGCTCATGCAGAATATGTACTTTATAAACACTAATAGATAGTAAATTTATTAAGGCATGCTAATTAGCAACTAGTTAATAGTGAGAATTGGTTCCTGTACTAAAGTGTTATCAATATGATTTTTTGGGTGAACTATCCCTGTGTAATATAGTTATATTTTCTAACTGGTTCTCTTATATTGGTACTTTGATTGAAATACTTTTAAATTTGAAGTCACAATTATTATTTTTTATATTCAGTGGCGGAAACAGGCGTCCATATTCATCCCTAATGATTATGATCAAAAGAACACATTCTTGCTCTTCACATGCACTGCATGAAGTCAAGAAATCTGTAGTGTATGCCACTAACTGACACATATCGGAACAAAGTAATACATATGACTCTCAATTAATGGCAGAGGCCTTTTTGAATAAGCCGGACTGAAATCATTTAAACCCGATTCTGAATAGAGATTGATCTGCAACCTCTAATGGGCTTCTTTCATGCAGTGACCTCAGAAATAATTGCATATAATACAGCCACAGACTTCCCTTCATATTTATCCAGAGAGCTGACTTCACGAAACACAACAATATGCTGACATTTCAATAATAGGCATCAAAACATGCAAAGGTTTCCAGTGACCTCTGAGAAACTTGCTGTAGTGTTTTTTCTGCTGTGAAAACCTAGGTTCAGACACAGGTCAACACAAACATCTCAAGCTGCTGTATTTATGTAGGAAAGAGCACATGGGATAACAAATAAAACCCAAGCTGGAAAGTGCACATGACTGAAAACTGAGAAAAGAATAGATCTCAGTATCCTTGTACTCTACTTGCTCTGAAACGGCTTGAAATTGTGATTTTTGTTTAGTGTGACGTTTCATTCAAAGTCAGTTTGATCGAAAATATCTAATTCCAGAACTTTTTTTGTTAAATGGAAACTAATGATATTTAATAACTACAAACAAACCAGGTTTTGACCATGATGCTCTTAAAATGTTATTAAAGCAACAATCCTCAAGAGGCCACGAATAACAGTGACAATGATGAATCCATTGTAATATTTGCTGAATCTTCTGCATTTATCTATCAATAGCCACCTTAAAAACCTTAAAAAAAAAATTTACTTCCATAGTATTTTCTTCCATACTACCAACATTCTTCAAAATATCTTCTTTTGAGTTCAACAGAAAAAACTAAGACAGGTTTGGAATGACATGAGGGTGAGTAAATACTGAAAGAATTGACATTTTTGGATGAACTATTCCTTTAATGCGGCCTGCTAGTATTCTATCATCTGAGTTGTTGTCGTACCTTGTCCTCCATGTCTCCGTTGACCACAGGTTCAGGCAGCGGTCCTGCAGGCAGAGAGAAGCAGAACAGGTCAGTCACAGATCAAACCTAGTGCATCTGCATCCTTCAGATGGGACACTTTCTCCAACACTGACTCTAACGCTCCTCATCAGAGACATCGAGGAAGCAAAGATTAAACAAGACACTTCCAGACCCCTGGACAATAGCTATGGCATTCACTCCTTCTCGGGTTGCAGTGAGCAGATGTCGACTCTGTTACATACTGCACCACAGATATGTACTTCATTTATTATTCAGATGACCATCATCACCGTGGTGAGAACGATGTTACCTGGATACCTGCCGACCCCCGGAATACTGTAGGGAACAAAATCTAGAGGCCTTCATAGTGGATTACACATTAACAAATGAACTGACATGAGAGACGAAGGATGTATGTGGAGATCTGCCGAGACTTGCTTGTGAAAAAGAAGTACACATACTGTACTTTTAAAGAGTATTTATTACACAAATAATATAAAAATGTAATACTCCGGGGCACTTAATTGCATGTTAATTGGAATTAAATGAAATAGCAAAATTAGTTCAACTTTAAAGTGCTTTTTGATACATTTAAGCAGGACATATTATATATAATTTCATAATTTTATTGTCTATTGAAATATGGTGCACTGACAAGCATTTATGATAAACTAAAATATACTTTAAATGTCATTTTTGTCCGCTTGTATGTTTTTTGTATTTAAATATGTTTGTAATCACACATTTGAAATTATGAAGTTGCAATTTAGTGCGTGCAAATGCATTACATAAAATATCATATCAAAACACTACAGTAAAAATTATAATCAAGTACTTTACATGTGCTTCGAGATGTTAGTCAACACATCTAAATAAGTGTACTTTAAAGCATGACAAAAGAGTATGAAAACATAATGATTTAAAATATACTTTAAGTAAAAATATATATATATATTTTACATTATTATAAAGTGCACTTAAGTGTAATTACTGAGAGTTGAGAAACTTTCTTTAAGTACACTGAAGTGGCCTTTTATTTCAGTATTCACACACACACACACACACACACACACATACTGTTAAGTTTTGAAGTACAGGTGCACATTCAATACAATTAAGCATACTTCTTTCTCACAAGGGTTGACATGATAGTGAAATAAATCCAAGATATAATCAATAAAACATAATAAACACCAAAATTCAACACCAAAATATACTAATAAGAATAGTTAAATTATATAAAATTAACTATTTTACTCAATATTTGTGTTATTTTTGGTTACTAGAGAATCAAAGCATTAGCTTAGCAACATGCTAATTTCAGAGTGTACTGAAATCTGAACTCAATTGTGAATTGAGTGTGTGCTTCTGCCTGCTTTAAGACAGAAGTGCTATTTGTATGACAGAGTTGCTGCCTATCAATATGGTTTCAAATTAGTCACTTAGAAGCCTCTATTTATTAGGATGCTGCCTTAGAAAGAAGATGCTTATACAGGCAGCTCAATAGGTGTTGAAACAGAGCTGACACACATGCTTTTGAGTCGAAACTGTTATTCAAGGTGTGTTACAGACATTCAGACGTGATTTGTGGATAATTATGTCCCTCCTTGTGTCCTTGCACATACAATTAAAAAAATAGTAACGTGGATAGATTTTATATTATTTTTTTGACAGGAATGAAAACGAAGTACAGTGCGTTCAATGGATTGTACTGTTTAACAACATACCAACTGTTCAGCTAATTAAATGTCAGACAAAAACTCCATCAAACAGTTTTAAAAGTACTGAGTTGTGAAAATTACATAATTTAGGACCTTTATACAGTGAGTGTCATTGTAAAGACCGTATGTCTTTCCATTTTCCTCCACGTTAAAGTCAATATTCGATACATTTATTAGCTGGTCATGACATAAATTGAAAGATTGAATATAACATAGCATATAGTAGGCTGGCAAGGTTGGTACGATAAGCATTTTTGTCACATGAGTCTCATGCTAACACATACAGAGTGTTATGTTTATACTTTCCAAGCAGTGTGACAGTTGCGTTTTTTTAAGCATTTATTTGTGGTGCTGCACAGTTGCCTGCTGGGCTACAACTGTAAGTCTTATACCGTAAGTTTGCATTTGCTTACACACTGAAGGACAAGTCAAAATTACAGTCACTAAACTGTTTAGTTTTGAAGGGTCACAACACACCATTCGAGGCCGGTGGAGATGCAGTGTAAGTGCAGTGTAAGAAGCATTACAACTTGCTTCATTATCGCAGAATTCAGTGTACTGTAATTGACTTGATTATGAAAAAATATGCATTAATTCTTACTTATGTTACAGTTCCAATAAAAAGAACCATACTGATGCCCATCTACAGAGTTTTCAGTAAAAAAAGCAAACTGGCAAGGCAGATAACAGGTTTAAAAAATAATCCCAGCACCCTTACCGTCTTCTGAATTTCTATCTTTCTACAGCTGTCTGAACACTACATGAGTGGCAGAAAACTGCAGGGAAGATACGATAACACTCAGCACTGCACAGATCCATCTGGCCCCTGATCGGCACAAAACACACACATCACTGGCTGTTTGGACACTTCAGACGCCCTTCAGTCTCAATACGGCAATCTGAAAGCCACTCCAGACCGGCACCTTGGAAACCACACAAATGCTGCTTCCAAATTTGGATAACAGGCAGCAGAGAGAGACAGTGTGTGTGTGTGTGTGTGTGTGTGTGTGTGTGTGTGTGTGTGTGTGTGTGAGAGAGAGAGAGAGTTAAATGTACAGCTATGTGGAAAACAGAATCCTAGCTTACTACTGAATACTGCATAGTATACATACAGTACATTGCACACATACTGCCTACACACGTGCAAAAATAGTAAGAGAAATAATAGATGGCTGACATTAATTCTGTTTCAATTGTCACCCCAGAAATTTATGAAGAACTGGAACGCCTGTTATTGAAGTTCTGCACATCCCCTGAGTGTTTGTTTGTTCAGTATTTATGAATTGTGCCTTCTGCTACCAATAATAATACAGCATTTACGGTTTCATTTTACACATTTAAAATTCATTGGAATTCACACATTTTCTACAAAATCACCACAAATACTACTATTCAGAAGTTGTATTCATCAAAAGTAACAGTAAATACATTAGAATTTGTTTTCATTTAAAATAAATTGTTTTGAACTTTCCATTTATAAAAGAATCCTGAAATATGTATCACAGTTTTCACAAAAACATGAAGCAGCACAACTGTTTTCAACATTGATCATAATAAGAAATGTTTCTTGAGCAGCAAATCAGCATTCTAGAGTGATTTCTGGAGGATCATGTGACACTGAAAACTGGAGTAATGATGCTGAAAATTCAGCTTTGTAGCACAGGAATAAATTACATTTAACATAATACAAATAAAAAAATATTTTGAACTGTATTTTTTACTTTTTACTGTATTATTATTATTTTTTTTAAATCAAACAAATGCAGCCTTGGTGAGCATAAAATACTTTTAAAACACATTTAAAAATAAATCATGCCTTTTTTACAAGACGTCTCAGGTGTCCCAGAATGTGTCTGGGAAGTTTCATCTCAAAATACACCACAGATCATTTATTATATCATGCTGAAAATGCCCCTTTTTGGTTGGAAACAAAATCTCACAGTTTTCATGTACAGTATCTCACAGAAGTGAGTACACCCCTCAAATTTTTGTAAATATTTAATTATATCTTTTCATGTGACAACACTGAAGAAATTACACTTTGCTACAATGTAACGTAGTGAGTGTACAGCTTGTATAACAGTGTAAATTTGCTGCCCCCTCAAAATAACACAGCCATGTCTAATGACACCTCTAATGTCTAAACCGCTGGTGAAAATAAGTGAAAATGTCCAAATTGGGCCCAAAGTGTCAATATTTTGTGTGGCCACCATTATTTTCCAGCACTGCCTTAACCCTCTTGGGCATGGAGTTCACCAGAGCTTCACAGGTTGCCACTGGAGTCCTCTTCCACTCCTCCATGACGACATCACGGAGCTGGTGGATGTTAGAGACCTTGCGCTCCTCCACCTTCCGTTTGAGGATGCCCCACAGATGCTCAATAGGGTTTAGGTCTGGAGACATGCTTGGCCAGTCCATCACCTTAACCCTCAGCTTCTTAAGCAAGGCAGTGGTCGTCTTGGAGGTTTGTTTGGGGTCGTTATCACGTTGGAATACTGCTTCAGTATGTCACAGTACATGTTGGCATTCATGGTTCCCTCAATGAACTGTAGCTCCCCAGTGCCGGCAGCACTCATGCAGCCCCAGACCATGACACTCCCACCACCATGCTTGACTGTAGGCAAGACACACTTGTCTTTGTATTCCTCACCTGGTTGCACGCTTGACACCATCTGAACCAAATAAGTTTATCGTGGTCTCATTAGACTACAGGACATGGTTCCAGTAAGGCCAATTTCCCAAACACAACCTCTGGATATGACGCTGAGCACGTGCACTCAACTTCTTTGAGTTCTGAGTGGAACCTGTCCTGTTAAACCACTGTATGATCTTGGCCACCGTGCTGTAGCTCAGTTTCAGGGTCTTGGCAATCTTCTTATAGCCTACCCCATCTTTATGTAGAGCAACAATTATTTTTTCAGATCCTCAGAGAGTTCTTTGCCATGAGGTGCCATGTTGAACTTCCAGTGACTAGTATGAGAGAGTGAGAGCGATAACACCAAATTTAACACACCTGCTCCCCATTCACACCTGAGACCTTGTGACACTAACGAGTCACATGACACTGGGGAGATAAAATGGCTAATTGGGCCCAATTTGGACATTTTCACTTAGGGGTGCACTCACTTTTGTGGCTAGCGGTTTAGACATTAATGGCTGTGTGTTGAGTTATTTTGAGGGGACAGCAAATTTACACTGATATACAAGCTGTGCACTCACTACTTTACATTGTAGCAAAGTGTCATTTCTTCAGTGTTGTCACATGAAAAGATATAATAAAATATTTAAAAAAATGTGAGGGGTGTACTCACTTCTGTGAGATACTGTATGTCTCTTTAAATGCAAATGAGCTGCTGCTCCCTACCCTCTTTCCAGAAGAGGATCAAATTGTACCTCTGTTTGTTTTTTGATTCTGAATATCATTTGCATTGTGCGTGACACTGCAGTTCTTCATCATCATCATAAAAAGTTTATTATTTGAATGTGTTTAAAAAGCCTTGTCATTTTAAACTTCTGATATACGATTTTCTGAGAGCACAGAAAATTGGCTCTTTTGTGTCAGCTGTTAAATACACACAAGGTTATGTCCAAAACAAAGTTCACATAAACACAGTTGGTTGTAAATAGCTGCATGTGTATCAGTACATTAGATCTGTGAAATAGTGTCTCTTGAACATGTGACAACACACTACTAACCCAACTCAACCAGGCCTCTTATTATTTTGTGTATGTCTTGGGCAGGAATTAAATGATTTAACATTGTGACATGCACATTCCTGAAAGTTGCTTACTGATATAGAGAATAACTCCTTTTGGAGTGGTTTTGTGCTTAGTAAATTTGCAGATCTTTTTCAAAACAGCAACATTATGTACAAAAGGAAGTTCAAAAAAAAAGAAAAGAAAAAAAAGCATAATAGGCCCCCTTTGAAATGTTGGCTTATATAAATTTCTACACATTTCTTATGTACATTTCTAGATATGCTAATTTATTTTTAAACATAAAAATGAATACTATTTTTCAATAAAGTAATGCAGCATAAAGCTGCAGTTAGACTAGATTTTGAGCGTGCTAAATTTCTTCGGATGCTGTAACTGTCGTGATAGGACCTCATGCTCTGCAGCGTAATTTTTAAAATCTTAAATTCAACACATAATTAATAATAATAAATCCAAATTGTGAAAATATAAACTGAAAAAAATGATTCATTGAATTTACTCAATTTTTGAAGGTAAGTGGTTGCAATCCATTTATTTTAGCTACATTTAAATAAACTAATTTAGTTGACTAACTTTCAACTTTTTTTATTTAAATGTAGCTCAAATAAATAGTTTGCAACCACTTACCTTAAAAAAAATTTGTATAATTTTTTTCTCAGTGTACGATCTACTCCAACCTGATCTCACAGCAATTCATACATATTGTACGAGGTGTCAAATTCGTAGGAATTCATTCGAATGACCACCCCTAACCACACCCCTAAACCTACCCCTCACAGAAAACGTACAAAATAGCACGAGTGAGGTCGTACGAATTCGTACGAATTAGCCACCTTGTAAAATACATACGAATCGGTCGTGAGAACGCGTTGTCTACTCCACTTTCCGGAGCAATGTTCCCAGTTTTATGTCCATCTAATGAAGGGTGTGACAGCTAATCCCACGGCCTGACTGTGAACTGAAAAGACCTATTCACATCGAAACGCAGATAAAGAGAATGATTCTGGCAGAAAACAGATTCGTCATGAGTATAAAATGACTCTGGGTGAGAACAGCAACACCCGAGACGTCAGAAAGCATTCGTCTGATCAGTCCTCCCGTTTTCACTCAAACAGATGGAGTCTGTATACGATGGAACTGATAAAATGCGATAGCAGCTAAGGAAAGTTTCCACTAGTGCTGACGCCAAACGCATGCTCTGTAAATAAAATGAGTAAACATTGCATCTCCACTCACTCATGACTAATCTAGTTGCGTCAAACAAACACACACAAATACTCTTGGTTTCCATGGCTGCTGTTGGCACTGCGCTTTCACTGGAGATCCTTGGCACTGAGTGACACAATGAGACGGACAAACTAAATTGCTTAATAGGAAACCCAAAACCAGTGCAGTGAGAGAGACCTGAGTGAAAACAGTCACACATGCCTGAGTGACCCCCTGCCAAACAATGACTCTGTGTCAGGCCAGCATGAGAGTTACAGCTGCTGCTGGAAACCTGCTGAAATCTTCTTCCACAAAACACTTTCACTTTATATTTTGTGTCAGGTAAGAGTTTTGTTTGTACCTGTGAGGTGTTCTGCAGTGGGTGTCACTCGACACTTCTTGAAGAAAGCATCTGTGTCTGAATCTACGACCAAGAGTGAAGTGTTGTCACCCCCGGCTTTAATAGCGGCCACCACCTCAGCATGCTGCTTCCCCTCCACCAAAACCCCGTTGACCTGAAAACAAACAATGACACACCTGATGAATACACAACTATGCTGCCTTCACGTGCTCTGGTATCAAATTTATTTTCAGAATTTCCCAGTAGTAAATACGACTTGAGAGGCCGTTCACGTCCAATTTCCGATTAGGAAACTCATATTTACGATAATTCAGAGAGCACGTGAAGGCAGCATTAGATAATACCAATTTAGGTCGACCGATTACCAAGCAATGCTTAATTTTGTTCAGTCTGTGGTGAAAAAACACAGCATTAGCAATTAAAGAAAAAATAACACTTAAGCAAAACATGGTCAGGTCAAAGTGTCAAAATAATTTTTGGTCCCAAATTTTTATAAATTTTACCGGTAGTCCACTGTACGAGTAATTTTTTGGGTATTATATGTCACAGTTTACTTTATTTTGCTATCCTCACTTATGTAAATGAACTATAGTTTCCTGCACTCACTAGCAAAAATATATAAAAATTATATCTGAAATCATTTTTTATTTGACTGTAGTTCACCTCAAAAAGAAAATTCTGTCATCATTTATTCACCCTCGTGTCGTTCCAAACCCATTTTTAAGACTTTTATGAAAGTCTATTCCACTATAATGCTGATGCATTAAAAAGTTCATAAAGAGGTAAACGTAATCCATATGAATTAAATGGTTTAATCCAGTGTTTTTAATAATCCAAATATATTTTCTTTATTCATTTTAGTTAGTTCATTGTCATTTTTACAAGGTTTTGTTCTTTAAGAATTAAAGGTTTTATTTTTTTTATTAATTTTTAAAGTTTTAGTTATGAAGTTAAGCTAAATGAGCTAGCTGAGAGGGTTTTTTTTTAACATATTTTATTTTGGTTAACCTTTATTTTATTTTTTATAGTTTAGCATTAGTTAACTATATTAAGACTGGTTTATTGTCTTTATTCAGTATGACAAACTGCATTACTTTATGTTTTTATTCACATATAAGCATTGATCAGTGCACATACATAAAGCGATTGTGTCTCTTCAGAGGACTTGGATTTAATTATATTCACGATCCCTTTTTTACTTTATAGCTTAAACATTTTGGTTGTGTGGACTTTCAGTAGAGGGACAAAAATGATGAGAGAATATTACAAATATCTTCATTTGTGGTTCAAAGATGCACATAAGTTTTATGGGTCTGGAATTGTATCGGCTAAAACATTATGTAATCAAAATTAATCCAGTTGTACAATTCATCTGCATACATTATTCCAAAGTAAACAAGTATTAGATTTATTGCTTAATATTTTAAATAATCCACTCAAACAATGTCACCAAGCCATAATATGTTCCATCTGCGCCCCAACAATCATCCAGCTCCACTTTAATAAGTAAGTCCCTGCGTTTGTTCTTGTTGAATGTCCTGATTCTCTCAAGAATATCTCACATGTAAGAAAAGTCAGTTGGGAAAGTTTCATGTTGGCTTTAATTTAGTGCGTGGCATTCGGTTATCTCAAAAATAAATGCAGTTAAGTTAAGATACAGGAAATTTGTTTGCATTGCATTGTGGGATATTGTGTACAATATACTTTTTTTGTATACTACACACAGTAGGGTATCCACATATTCCATGCATACAAACTATTAAATACTATGCTAAGTATACAGCATACAACATAGGGGTGGGCGATTTTCACTTATCATCTCTATCGCAGTTACATGCTCACATGACATTTTTTATTTAGACTAGTATTAGTTATTTTGTGATATTGACACTGGTAACAAGAATTATGAAATTTCTATGGTATCAAAAATAAAGACCTTTTTTAAAGCAAAAATAACTATATTGTGATATATATATCATTACCGTGAAATAAAATTACTCACGATTTTGGTCATATCACCCACCCCTAATACAACATACTACATAAATAGCAGGAGTAGTTTTGTGGTATGAGTTTTATGCATCTCTAAAAATAGTCTGCGATTGAGATTTCATTATTTTAATTAAACTGTATTTTTTGGCCGTTACCCTAACTTTTATTTGCATTATTTACATCTTCATTGTTCCAACAAAGAAACTGTTTATCAAAGCAAGGATTCATTTTTCAATATTATCAGTCTTCTTTCCTGCTGTCTGAGGAAAGGATATCCTGTGTCTTTGAATCACAAACATTGAAGCATTACATATTTACCAAAAAAAAAAAAAAAAAAACTTTTCTGTGAACTGAATAGAGAGGAATGTCAAGGGCAAATCTGACTTTAAATATTTATTAACATGAAATATTCATAAACACTGATTTATTAAACATAAATAAATAAGAGCAAGAAGTCAATCTACGTTTCACTTCAGGTGGCATTTAAAGGAAAAGTTCACCCAGAAATGGAAATGCCATCATTCACTCTTCAGTTTTTCTGACCTAATATTTCATTTCCTCTTTCAAACACAAGGAATGCAGTGATTCATGCTGTCAAACTTCAAGAAGGACAAACCAGGAGCTCATTTTTTAGTAAGATTATGGATCATTTCACTCCTTTTTAGAGTTTGACAGCATCTCATTTTGTGTTTCACGCAACAGTGAAAATAATATGGGGTGTGAACCATATTAGAGTGTGTGATAAACACTAAATTTTCATGACTAAACTACACCTTGAAGAAGAAGAAAGGACAGTGCTGGCATGTTCAGATAGCTTTATGTGCGATGCCAGGCGCTCTGGGAACAGTCTATAGGTGGAATGAGGGTGTGTCTGTTAGTGGAGCTCAGGCCCGGGGAGGAAACGGACAATGTGCGCTCAGCAGGAACAATAGCAGCCTGTCCAACACAAAGAGCCCGGCTCACAGTAGGAGGCCTGGAGGCCCCTCTGGGACAACTTCCATCGCTCTCCTCCCTCTGCTTCCTTCCCTCCCCTCACTTGTTCACTGGTGGCCCTTCTGTGGCTCTCGCTCCGGAGGAAGCGGCCAAATTCAAGACTTACAACTCGACAGAGAAAACCTTACAGAAATATACACCTACTCGTGGTTTATTTTCGGTATTATTTACTTTGTCTACAAAATTATTACATATCTGAATACATTCAGGAACAAAACACCATTGTGTGCTGCTCGGAGACAAACAGCAGTTCTGCCGTGAATTTGTTTGGAACTATTATTGTTTGCAAAACTAGAGCAATATTGACAATACTGTGCCTAAAATGTAAGTTACTCAGTATTAATTGTTTGTTGATACAAAACATAGTTGTGTTGGTCAGGCAATTGCATAACATAAATATTATATATAAAGCTTGACCATATCATATTTAGGGGCATTTAACTTAAACCATTGTTTTTTCATGTTCATGCACAAGTCAGTTTTTTAGATTTAAAAAAATTCTAAAAATAGACATCCAAAATGAATATAGTCATGAAATAGTACATTTAATTAGATAATGCATAATTTACATATTTAAACATACTATAACATCTCAGAAAAGTTGTAATGCAAAACAGTTGTCTTAATGTACTGTGATTAATCAACTGGGGAAGAATATAGTATATGTACACATATTAGTTACATTTTGTGGTAACACTTTAGTATAAGGACCAATTCTCACTATTAACTAGTTTCTTATTAGCATGCTTATTATTAAAATATTGGCTGTTTATTAGTATGTATAAAGTACATATTTTGCATGAGCATATTCTACATCCCTAATCCTACCCAATACCTAAACTTAACAACTACCTTACTAACTATTAATAAGCAGCATATTAGGAGTTTACTGAGGCAAAAGTCAGAATTGGACCTTAAAATAAAGTGTGACCCAATTTTTTTTTTTATCCCATTCACCTGTGGTGTTATTTTGGCGGTCTGACAGGGATTTGTAAAGCACAATTCTATACAAAGTTCAAACGGGTCACGTTACGATGCACTTGGTCATCACTGCCCTGTTTATTACACAAGTGTTTTTCATGGCAGTACTTAATCAGAAAGAGTTGTGCAAACCTAAAGTTGTATCAGTGCAGAAAACCAATCACATTTTTCTATTTAGTCACAGTCTGGAGTCCTGAAAACATAAATCTAGCCGAATGTGTGTTCAGACTTACAACTGATATGATGTACTGAACACATTCACAAAATCTGAAATGTAGTAGTAATATGATTATTGAGTGATGCTCTGCTATTGTTTGCTTATGTGATTTTTCTCACCAAAAGTTATGTAACCGCTCCAAAAATAATGGATTTTGGCCAAAGTCTAAAGAAAGCACCATGTGTATCCGAATAATGAAATTCCAAAGTGGACTACAACGATCTTACCTGTATTAACCGGTCTTTGGGCCTCAGGCCGGATCTCTGTGCTGGCGAGTCGTCATCTATAGCTCTGATGTACTGGCCAGGTCTGGACTTCTCACTGTGCAGGTTAAAGCCGAAGCCATTGGGGCCTTTCTCAATGACACATAGCCGGGGTCTGAGCTGGGTCTTTAAGTCCTGCAGGACAGATACAACACAACATCAGCACAATGAAACAAAAGCATGTGCCACTGGAATGCAGGAAGTTTGGAGTCTGAATGCCTGTGCCCTTCATCTTATAGGATATCATCTTATATATTATCTTAAAGAGCAGAAATCCTTAACTTCAGAATCCTAGAAGGCCTCTTTAAAACCTGAGGCCGGTTATATAAACTGCTTAGTATAGTCTTACAGGTCATCCGATGTTTGTAACTTTTTTAAGTCAGTTACATAAAAAGGTATACTGGTCTAATTTGAATAGAAAAAGTAAGACTCTTATCCCTTGACTAACTGCTATCTGGTCAAACTAGTTCTTAAGACACAGTGTTAACATATTGTCTGCGTTATGCAATTGCCCTCAGACCAAATCCAAATGACCACAATTATATTGCATAAGACACAAAAAAGAACACTTAATGCCTAATTTTCACGTGACTGTCATTTGACTGAGAACCTCTCCTTTGTTAAAAAAAGATCACCTTGGCAGACACCTAATGTTTTCAGACACCTAATTGCTTGTTATATACAAATAAAAATAAGGTTACACTTTATTTTAAGGTATACTTGCTATAGTGTAATTATGCATTTAAGTACTGAGTAGTATTAATTAACTACATATACTTACTATATGGTTAAGGTTAGGATTAGGGTTTGGCTTAGGGTTAGTTGCATGTAATTTATAGTTATTATAATAGCATGTACATGTAACATGCAACAAGAACACAATAAAATAAAGTGTTACCAAAAATAAAAATGCATTATTGTTTAAATTTATATTAAATTTATATCATAGTTTTTTTATGTGTGTTTTTTTTGAGCAACCCTAAGTAGGACTTAAGTACATCTTCATATGTAATTTCAGTCACACTTTATTTTAAGGTCCAATTCTCACTATTAACAAACCAGTAACTAGGATGTTTGCCTCAATAAACTCCTAATTTGCTGCTTATTAATAGTTAGTGACCCATTTGAACTTTGTATATAATTCTGCTTTACAAATCCCTGTCAGACCGTTAAAATAACAGCACAGGTAAATGGGATAAAAAACAAATGTGTCACACTTTATTTTAATGTCCAATTCTGACTTTTGCCTCAGTAAACTCCTAATATGCTGCTTATTATTTAGTAAGTTTAGGTATTGGGTAGGGTTAGGGATGTAGAATATGATCATGCAGAATATTTACTTTATATATATTTTAATAATAGGCATGCTAATAAGAAACTAGTTAATAGGGAGAATTGGTCCCTAAAAAGTGTAACCGTAATTTCATAATTACTTTTATTGTTTTATGGCAAATGACAAATATACCAACAAGCATTTATGGTAAAATAAAAGATAATTTCTATTATATTTAAATTTGTATATCACATATTTGTAATTAAAATATTGATGCAATTTAGTGCATTTAAAATATATCAACTAAAAATGTAATATCGAATAACTACATTTAAAATTATAATCAGGTACTTTACACGTGCTTTAATATGTTAGTCAACACATCAAGTGTATGTGTCTTTATAAAATTACAAAAGATCATTAAAACATAGGAATTTAAAATTTATTTAAAAGTTTTTAAAAGGGTACTTAAGTGTCAAAAAGTCATGAAAAAGTGGATTTTTATTCCATTATTTTATATGATCTGCAAGTACAGTTCATTAAATTATTTTGAATCAAATTTGTATTGCTATTTTCTTGTCTTTTAAACATACAGAACAACAACAGGCAAACGGACATACAACAATAAGTGGAAGATGAAATAAATATTTTTAAATAAACATATCTGAAATAAATAAATAAGATAGACTTGTCAGTTAAGACTGGGAATGAAACTAAGAGCACATTCAACACAATTAAGTGCACTTCATTTTCATAAGGGCTCCAGTCCTGTCTGCTGGGGTGTGCTGCTGGACAGAGGAATAGACCCAGACAGAAGGATGTTTTCCCTTTGTCCCGAATGTGATGGAAGTGGACAGCACACAGGATGAGGTCACCTGATTATGAGCCGCCCCTCACTGTTCTCATACGGCACACGTACAGCGCATTGTCATCCAGGAAAATAACACCCTTCCGCTCTGTTCAGCAAGTTGGGTCTTTTTATAGTTTTTCAGACAGTGATTCAAACTACTATTAGTGTATAGTGCGATGTTGATTATATTTAGCCTAGAGGACCTTACAATGAAAAAAAAAACAGATTTCAACACAGGCAGTTTCGCAATCACAGCCTTACTCGTAAGGGGAAACAATTTCACTTTCCTAGTTGGTACAATAAACCTAAGTCAGGGTAGGCGTCATATATAGTTTAACATAAACAAAAATGAGGCTGTGAGGGACTGTCTGTGCAATATCATACTTTTCTGTTTGACAAATATATGCAATATAATATAAGCAATAGTAAGAGTGAAAACAGGATGAACAATTACAAATAAGCACATAAAACACATCCCAGCATTCTCACTCTTACACACAGCGTTACGGCAAGCATTTCCTCTCTGTTGGGCTCAAGCGCAGGAAGAGCTGGACTTCCTGTGGACCACACCTGCTTTCCACTGTCAGAACCAATGCGGAACACCACCCGCCTTCATCCACCCTAAAGCACAGCACAACTCACACGCTCCATCGTAGGGCCGTCAACCCGGCGCTCTGCCTTGGGCGGTGCTCTGAGGATGGGCGGACATTGTGTAGACGAATCAGTCTGTGAGGGGTGTAACTATAACGTTTTAAAGGGTTAGTTCACCCAAAAATGAAACTTCTGTCACTAATTACTCATCTTCAGAACACAAATTAAGATATTTTTGATGAAATCTGAGAGCTCTCTGACCCTCCATAGACAGCAACACAACTACCATGTTCAAGGCCCAGAACGGTAGTAAGGGATTGTTAAAATAGTCAGCGGTTCAACCGTAATGTTATGAAGCTACAAGAATACTTTTTGTGTGCAAAGAAAACCAAAATAATGACTTTATTCAACAATTTCTTCTCTTCCGTGTCAGTCCATAACACAACTATAACAATAACGACAGAAGAACGATATCGAATGTTTTTTTTTTTTTCTAGCTAATGAACGATAAAACATTGACAGCCAATCAGAATCCACACATCTTTCGGGAGCTCAAGCGTTTAAAGCAGCAGATGACAAAACTGCACACTTACAGTTTAATATACAGAACTGTATCGTTCATTGATCTATCCATCCATTCGCTTTTAGAGAGTCATTCATTTAGGGCTGAATGATCTGGGGAAATTTTGGTGTGATTTTTCTGAGAAAAATTATGATTGCCATTTGAACTGTGATATAACATATTTAACATGCCTTATTGCTGTTGCTTTGGCATGCACTAAATATCAGATAAAAAAATCTCTCCACTTCAGTTATCATAGGATATATTCACTGATCTTTACACATTCAATATGACTAAATATGACTATCATTATTACAATAAATATTATCACTGTTGTAATAATACTATTGACTTTTTTAATAAAACATTTACTAAAAATAATTTTATTTTACAGAATAATAGTATAATAGTAACATTTATGCCTTTCTTTCATTTTTTTTTTTTTATTTGTTAAACCATCAAGCTTTTATTTTGGCACAAACCAACAGGTAGTGAAGCTTCTCCTTTGTGGGTAATAGATTTATAAACGGCTCTCATTTCTAATCTGTTGAAATGGCTGAGCCTCATTGTGTTTCCAGATGCATGTTATAAGAGACCCAAACTCGTGCAGAGATTGGGTTTACGTGGAGTAGCCAGAGTTTACTGTGAGATGCTGAACCCCCAGATCATGAGCTGCTCACGTGTAAATGAACACTGTGCCACTGTGCTTATTTTTATTTAATTAAATCGTAACAATCTGATAATGTTACTAAGCCATATCACAATTTTTATAAATCATCTAAGCCGAATTGAATGACTGATGACATTTAATTTTTGGCAGTATATGCTCTGCTGCTCTATCCCTAATGCACGCCGGGCCACCGGCCACATCATCAATTCAACAGAGGATGTGTTGTGCATCCCATGCGGAGGAATCTCAGAGAGGGCATGGCATCTGAGGAATCTGCTGCAATCACAAAAGCCTGTCCATCTTGTGAGGAGGAACCATTGAAATGAAAATGGGATGAACCAAGGTTTGGCTTCGACAGAACATCCTGTGTGCACAACCGCGGCCTTGACCTGAGATCAGCCCGGCCAACCCGACACAATCACTGCAACTGCCAACACCAAAAGCTCTTACAAATATGGAGGTAATTAGTACGAGCCCGGTCTCATGAAAATGTGTATAAATAGTACGCCAAATAAAAACGAGTCGTGGCCAAAAATATCCGCACCCTTGCAATTCTGTCAGAAAATTCAACCCTTCTCTCAGAAAATTGTTGCAGTTGCAAATGTTTTAGTACTTTTTGGGGGGGGGGGGGGGGGGTTTGCATTGGAACACAAACAAACAGACAAAAAATGTCAAATCTGATACAATTCCACACAGAACCCAAAAAAATGCACTGGACAAAATTATTGGCACCCTTAACTTAATATTTGGTAGCACCCTCTTTGGAAAAAATAACTGAAATCAGTCGCTTCCTGTAACCATGTATGAGTTTCTTACATCTCTCTACTGGAATTTTGGACCATTCTTCTTTGAAGGATGCCTTCTCCCAACTGCTGTTTTGAGATCTCTCCAAAGATGTTCTATGGGATTCAGATCTGGACTCATTGCTGGCCATTTCAGAACTCTCCAGCGCTTTGTTTGTAACCATTTCTGAGTGCTTTTCGAAGTGTGTTTCGGGTCATTGTCCTGCTGGAAGACCCATGACCTCTGGTGGAGACGCAGCTTTCTGACACTGGCCACTGCGTTGCGCCCCAAAATTCTTTGGTAATCATCAGATTTCATGATACCGTTCACACAGTCAACCCCAAAACATCTTTGAACCTCCACCATGTTTGACTGTAGGGTCTGTGTGCTTTTCTTTGAAGGCCTCATTTCTTTTTCTGTAAACAGTGCCATGATGTCCTTTACCAAAAAGCTCTACTTTTGTCTCATGTGTCCACAGTACGTTCTCCCAGAAGGATTGTGGTTTTGTCACATAAAGTTTTGGCAAACTCCAGTCTTGCTTTTTCATGCCTTTATGTCAGCCATAGCGTCCTACCATAGCGTCCCTTTTCATTCAGATGGCGACGGAGAGTGTGAGCTGACACTGTTGTACCCTGTGCCTGCAGAACAGTTTGAATTTGTTTAGAAGTTAATCAGGGTTCTTTATCCACCATTCAAACAATCCTTTGTTGTAATTTTTCATTAATTTTGCTCTTCCGTCCACGTCCAGGGAGGTTAGCTACAGTGCCATGGGCTGTAAACCTCTTGATGATATTGCGCACAGTGGACACAGGAACATTAAGATCTCTGGAGATGGACTTGTAGCCTTGAGACTGTCCATGTTTTTCCACAATTTTTTCTCTCAAATCCACAGACAACTCTTTACACTTCTTTCTTTTCTCCATGCTCAGTGTGACACACAACACAAAGGTTGAGTTAACTTTTGTCAACTGGTTGCAAGTGTGATTACTATATTGCCCACACCTGTTACTTGCCACAGGTGTGTCTAAATACAAATTACAGGAGCATCACATGCTTGAAAAGCATTTATTTCTTACAATTTTGTCCAGTCCATTTTTGAGTTCTGTGTGACATTTTATCAAGTTTGACTTTTCTTCTCTGTTTTTTTGTGTTTTTGCAGTGCAAACAAAAACAATTGCATTTTCTGGCAGAATTGCAAGGGTGCCGATATTTTTGGCAGTTTTCATGTTCATATGATACCAAATTTGTTGGCGCGCATATGATACGCAGTTTTCGCGTACATATGATACGCATCTACCCCACACCTTAATCCTACTTATTTTGGGTTGCATTTCTACATGCAGTTTACTGGGCGCCCAGTGAATTGTGTGTGAATGAAACACATCTGAGGTTGAATCAGTCAAAATCCAAGAAAATATCCAAAATACAAAAGTAAACGCCGAAACTGAAAAAATTACATATACTGTTTCACAACATCCAAATCAAGAGTCCTGACCTCAAAAGCACAGACATGACATGCTGTGATATGAAACAGGCTGTTCAAGCAAGATATGCAATGGAAAAATATCAAAAGACAAAAGAAACCACCTGGAAAAAAGAATCACAATACCTTTCCCTTTTCATTTTGTCTTATTGTCAAAATTATTATACCCTGCAAATGCACATTAGACAGACCAACCAGAAAATTAGCTTTTTTATGCTACATTAGAACTAAAGAATAAAAATTGAGACCATTGTTGCATACATAATACTTACATAGTAAATAGCTGTCTGCGGTCATAGTTGCTAAATGAACCTATATTAGCATATATTACACAACATTTCAAGTAGATGTTTTTGCACAGCCATTCAAGCCAATTCTGCAGTTTCCAAAGTGTCCATGAACATTTTCTCACAGCTGTAAATTTCATGACATAGCAAGATTGTATTTTGTAAACTGAGTCAGCTGATTTGATGTTAGAGAAGCTGATCTAAAGTCTGAAGTGTGTTTCCTGACTCTCATGCTATACATTGCCAGAAATGCAGACGAGTGGAAATAAACTAGATAAAATATATAGTTCATGCTTGCCTATTTTATATGTATAAAAATGTTGTATGTTTAAGAAACAATTTATTGTGAAACACTTCTTGTTGACTGGTGATCAACAAGATTGCTTGTTGCTTGATAAAGGATTGCTCAGAAAATTACATAACATAGTAGACACAATGAATCATAAAGCCCGAAACCAGCTTTAATTATTAGCTTTGCATATTCAAATGACTGTACCCGATACTATGCAGGCATGTAGCTTTGACTAGGCAAACATTTAGCAAAGGAGCGCTAGTATGAAGCCGCATGTTTAGAATGTGACAAGCTTATCAAATACAATTATACAATCAATTATACATCAATGATATTTCTGACACCCCTACATTGCTTACAATACTTGAAAATACATTCCAGGGGGTTTACGCCCCATCTTAGCCATGAGGCTATTCTGCGTTGGGTTTGCATGTTCTCCTCGTATTGATGTGGGTTTCCTCCAGGAGCTCCGGTCTCTCCCACAGTCCATGACTAGACTATGAATATTTGAGTGTGTATGTTAGCCCTGTGATGGATTGATCATCCATCCTGTGCTGGAGTGTCCAATCCTGCTCCTGGAATGCCAATATACTGCAGAGTTCAGCTCCAACCTGCCCAAACACGCCAGCCTGGACGTTTCTGGTGATCCTGAAGACCTTGTTTTGCTGGTTTAGGTGTGTTTAATTAGGTTGGTAGCTAAACTCTGCAGGATAGTGGCCCTCCAGGAGCAGGATTAGATGCTAATTCAACTCAGATTGTTGGCAGAGACTCCAATACCTGAATTGGATTAGTCAGATAAGGGAGACATCCAAAAAGTTGGTGTGCCTCTATAAACAGGGTTGAAAAACACTGTAGAGTCTACTGTAGACACATATGCTAGATGGGTTATGATGACTATGTTCTCTGTGGGTTTTCTTATACAACAATCTTGACCAACAGTTTACTAGAATACACTTAAAAGTAAACCCTCTGACAACAAATATTTACACATAGCCCTAATATATAATTCCCTAGTGAACTTCCTGTCCACTATTGCACATAATTGCACATATTACAGTGGACTGATCTCCACATGGTGACTGTATGACACAAGTCATATCTGAGCTAAGATATAAAGGCTTGATAAGACAAATTACAGCTTCCACAAAAATTAAAGATCTTTTTCAACAAGGTGAAAATCATTTCCGTTCACAGCTTCATTTCATCCTATCAGGTCCAAAGTTCACCCATATTAGACTAAATGGCCTGCAAATGATCAACCTCACTGTCAGGCTTGCCCAGCTCTAGGCTACAAGACCAAAGATGACGTAAAACAAAAACAAACAGTGTGTGTTCATGAGTAAATAATGAACTCGTCCTCTTGTTCTTGTAGCAGGTATTACTGAACTCTCCCGGAATAGTATCAGAGCTATAGAATAGACAAACATGTCCCACAACTATGTCCTATTATGTCTTTAACTAAACTGCAGACAGAGTAGGGTCTATTCCTTCTCTCTGGGAGCGAATCTATCATTCTCCATTCCCTCAGCTTGTCTGAGTCCGAGCTTATGGGTATATCCTTTGGGGTATCCTGTAAGGGAGGAGTGTCTAAGGGAACATTTACACTAGTGTTATTGAGTCACTTAAGTGAAATTAGAATTGTCTCTTCCTAAATCTGGCTCATGACTGTATTCATGTTAATTATGCAACCATAAGGTTCTGACCCCATACACACACACAAAAAAAACCACAAAAAAAAACCAGTAAGGAAACAGCCTAAATTACACCGGAAACCCACTTGGGGTATCTCAGGGTTCGGTATATGGCCCCTTCTTCTTCTCGATAATGTACACTCTGTGGGACCAGTTATTTAATTAATTAGCTCATCCATCTCAACACACATTGTCTATAACTGGTCATGCTGCTGTGCTTGTAGCAGTGTCATTGGCCAGGGTGGAGATGATACTCTTTAATTTAAGGTTGGCAGTTTGCCATTTCCAGCCAGGCTTTACTAAAGAAAAGATTTGTATTATTGTCAGAGTAGCTGCTATCCACAAATGCCAAGAGGAAAAAACGCTCTCCATCTGCCCTTCCTTTGACCAGCCACCCAAAACCATTGACCTGTCTATGAGTGTGAGGTAGGTTTGGCCCAATGTCACAATAGAAAGACAAAATCTCCACCCTGGGCAGAGAATACACACACAAGCAATCCTTCTTCAGATTAACCTGCATCCATCCACCTCCATCTATACAGACTGTGTTTCAGGCCATACCACACAGAGACTGATGTTTGTTTATTAAAGGTACAGTGTAACTTGATCTCTAAATCATTGGCTTTCACACTGACAACAATGTAGCAGGTCAAAAAGCTACAAATCTAGGGCAGAATATTACTAGATGCTGGTGAATCAAACTGAGGTGGACCAATGAGAATAAAATAAATCTGTTTTGAACATTAAGATGAATTTGACCTGAGTTTCACCTAGTTTTGGTTCACAGGTGAACACCAGCTTTTGTAAAACTGGTTTCACCAACCAGACAAAACAATCTCTGATGTCAAACAGACCAAAAGCTCCATTGTGAAAGTGCCCGACCAAACCAGTCATCAGAAGTGAGAAGAGTTTGTTCCATAAACTTCTCAAGGAAAACCATTAACATGAAAAGAAAAGCTTTGCTGACCACACTAACTAACAGATACTTCTGCATATACAGAGAAAAACAAAATAATTTTAAGTGAGTGCAGCAACAAGTCCAAAAGTATTTCCTTTGTCTGGATCTTGAACTTCTTGGTAATTAAGAAGTCAGATCCAGTGTCAGATGTTCTTGTTCTTGTACTTGTTGTTGGTAGACTAAGAGTGGGAGCACTGCTCCTAGATTAGTGCTTACAGAAAGGGGAAGCGTGATATCTGCGCATCCTTGAAAAACAATCAGAGGAAACCACTCTCAGCTTGCTGGAGTGCCTGCTCTGCCAGTGGCTCCAAGAACAGATTCCCACAGACTGACTACAGCCTCTTTGAAGATCCCCTTTCAAAAACACCCTGATCACATGATCTTGTGAGTGTTTTCATTATAAATGTGATTATATTCAATATCCCAAAATCAAAATATAAAAACAATTCATGTAAAAAAGACTACATTTAAAACAGAACGAAACCCATAATTCCCACAGTTTTTCCACAATTTTGATGAACTGATTTTCCATTAATTTTCAGATTTTTATAAAGAAAAAACAAATCTAGCAATTAAATATTTTAGTGCTTAGCATAATTAGAATTATGCATAATTACATTGAATATGAACAACATATTGGCAATGATTTTGCTGGATATATAAAATTAAGCAATGCCATAAGCATTTTAATGATTAAAAAAAACATTTTTATTTGGTGATTAATTCTTAAAGACGGCATCATTACACTGGTTTTGTGACCTGAAGGACAGGATCTGTAATAAGACAGGTATTTGAATAATGTGTGTGATTCAAACTTTAGTAACAAAATGGCATTAGAGTCAAAAAGTGGGAATAATTTCTGTGAATCAGTTCAAACTGGCCATTTGTGAATGGCTTAAAAATTCTACCATTTTTTGTCATCACTTGAAAATTGTCATCACTTGCATTTTTCATATATTAAAATGTTTTAGTAAAAACATAAGCGGGTAAATACTGCAGTTCATTGTCATGTATTGTTACATTGGTACATACAAATGAAAGTGATTATATATATTTTTAGTTTTAGTTTGTATTTATTAAAAAACAGCCTGGATTGGACAACTACATTTAATCTAATCTTAGTTCTAGTTCTTACATTCAATATTTTCAAAATAATATTAGCCCAGCCCTGCCTCCAGCATGTTTTTGAGAGGAAATGGCCATTTGGTCATGATGGCTCAAGGACGCCAAGTCCTTTTTGTGTCAGTTTGCTTTTACATAAAGGTAATATGCAGTAGATCAGGGGTCTTGTCTCGGTCACTGAGATTTCAGAGAAAATGTGCCTGGCCAGAGGATGACGTACCCCGGTTCTTCCTGACAGAGGAGTTACGCAAGAAACAACAGCTGACCTGGAGATTCACAGTCAATTTAACCCAACACAAAAGCACTTCCACGCAAGTAATTGCCTCAGAGAGAAGGCTTATGTAAGACCAGTCATCTGTGCATGATTGAAAAGCAGCCCTGCTATCCTCACGATTTCATTCCGACTTCCCCTCAAAGCAGCACAGGAAAGCAACAGGCTTTTACAATTAAAACTATGAGAAGAGTGATGTGGTGATCATTAACACATTGGAACACAGTCTGGGTTTCTCAGTTTATCTTTCAAATGCTCCTGCTGTAATACAAAAGTCAATTACAACTCTTGTATCACAAATGCAAAAAAAAGGAAACTTGCAACATCAGCAGGTTTAAATGATAGTTATTTAACCCAGAATAAACTTCTGTGTGAAGTCCTATGTGTAGTATGTCTTATAGTTGTAAAGAGATGACAGAAAATTATTTGGTGAAGCATAGGGAGCAGTAGCAGGACCTGAACTAACTGCTAGGCCACTGACGTGACTGTATTGTTTTAACTAAGGAGAAAATCAGTAAGCTTACATTTGTTTCACAAGTACTCACAAATACAAAACCTTTCAAAAATGTATCAGTTAGAAATTAAGGTGCTTTATTGTATTGATTGTGCACGTCAAATATTCAAAAGTAAAACTTAAGTGCTATTAAAGAGAGTAAACTTTCATGACAATGTCAACACAATTAAATAGAATGAAGCACTGAAAATGCAAATGTAAAATGAAAAGTTTTACTTTAAAGTACATTTTAAATCATTATTAATACATATTTCAAACATTTCATAATGTAATTATGAAATTACATATACCTCTGGTTTCACAAACAAGCCTTAGGCCTAATCCCAGACTAAAATGTAAGTCTGAGCTGTTTCAACTGAAAGAAACTTGCAATAACTGATCTTAAAATATGGCAGTGCTTTTGTTTTGTCTCAAGATGCACACCAGTATTTTAATTTTTTTCCCTAAGGCATGTTTATAAAAACTACTTAAATGTCCTAGTTGAACTATTGGTTTAACCTAAGCCCTGTCTGTGAAACCAGGCCATAAAAATGTACTTATGTCCCACTTAAGTGAGTCAAAAAAAATCAATTGGGTTCAAGTAATTGCATTTACAATAAATATAAACTGTAATGATCTTTTTGCAATTAAAATACAATTAAGAACCCAAATCATTACAATTAGTTCAAACTTAAGTATATTCTTTTTTTGCTGGGTACCATTTAGGTACTAACATGTACACTTCAGATAAGAATATGTTATTATTTATTATTATTTAGTCATTTAGCAGACAATTTTATCCAAAGCGACTTACAAATGAGGACATTAGAAGCAATCAAAGCCAACAAAAGAGCAACAACATGCAAGTGCTATTACAATATGTACTTTCATATGTACTATGCACTTTTAAGGTACTAATATTCACTCTTTAGGGGTAAATATGGTACAAAGGTGTACCTCATTCAAAATGACAACCCCAGTGACAGCTTGTGTACCTTTTTTCTCTGGGAGTGTATAGGTGATAAAGTGTTTGCTAGGCAGCGGTTGATAAGGTGTTCTGAGAGGCAGTTGACAGTCAGACAGATTAGATTTGATGGACAAAACCCTAGGGAAGCTCTAGGAGGAGTAACAATCACGTTTTTTAAGAAAATATATTAAATATTTTTATCATCAGCTATTGGAAAATATAGTACAAAAAGTACAGTTTTTTTGCAGCATAACTATAGTGGAGACTTATATTGTTTTAAGTACTGTATAGTTTAACATATCCACTCAACAATTTACTTTTCTTTCAGGCAGACCCCAAAATTGTCAATGTGACCCTCAGAGAAGCCATTCTCTCCTGGCGGCCCTCATCCATACCTGCCCTCACAGACTGTTTGGACTAGTGTATTTGCCACACAGGTGATCACTACAGGTGCAGAACACATCCACACACTGAGAGCACAATGCCAGAACGGCATTGTGGGTAATTTCGTTATGCAGATGACATGAGAATGAAAAGGGGGCCTTTTTTTGGCCTTTTTCCTCCTTGAGTAATGTGCAAATCATTATCATGAGAGCAGTACACACACACACACACACACACATACACAAAAGACAGTGTGGTTACAACCGTCTGAACAAAAAATAGAGCAATGCGTGAGAAAAACACAACAAGAGCTTTCTCAGACACCTGCACTTCATCTGAGCAAAATATCATCCTTTAGCTCTGAAACACAGACGATCTGTTCCCCAGGTGAGCCGCTTTAAATGACAGGTCACAATGTTCCTAACACATCCTGCAACTTGTGGTGTGAAATTGTGTTTAGGCTGAATGGAGTTGTTTGTCTTCTGTGAGAACCAACTGTCTTCCTGTGCTGGATGTCCTCCTCAACACGCCAGCCACCCACAGTTAGTGACTGAAGCACTAGGTATGTGTGATCTACCAAGTGCACTACAGTGTGTAGGTGTGTGTTTCACAGTTGTCATAGCACACTGTTATAATTGCTTGAGGAATACAAAGCAGTTATTTAACTGCACATATGGACCAAAAAAAAAAACAATTAAACTTAATTATTCGGATGTAATGAGACTTTTCTTTGAATAAAACATGACTAATAGAGACAAAGGTTAGGGTTAGGATTAGCTTTACAGTACCATGGTAAAGTGATAAACAATTACCATATGCATACACCATGTATTTGCATGATGCTCCAAGAGATTACCATGGAAGTATCATGGATGATGTAAAAAAGACCATATCATACTTTGTTAATGGCTTATGAAACAACTAGTTATTTCAGTGCTAGTATGTTGATATATTGTATAGGGGGCGTTACAATGCCACAGATGTGCCCAGATGTTTTGATTGGTGTTTAACAAGTACTTTTTCAATGATTGATAATTATAATATAACTTCCCTAGTGAAAAAGAGGTACACTTTTAGCATACCTTAAAAAAAGAATTAAACAAAACTAAACAAAAATGTGTTTTACTATAAATTTTTATTAAACACAATTAGCTGAATTGTTTAGAGTTCTTTTTAAGTTTCCCCCATTTAAGCAGAGCATCTTTATATATAATTTAATTACAGTATAATATACTTTAATGTAATTTATATTAATAATTGTCTTATGTTTATATTTGTTATTACACATTTGTAATGATGACGTAATTTAGTACATTTAAGATACATTTACTTTAAAAGTAATACTGAATACAACTACAATTAAAATTATAATCAAGTATTTTACATGTAGTTTAGTATGTAAGTCAACACATCAAAATAAGTGTATTTCAACAAAAAAATATTAATACGATTTAATAATGTACTTTGAGTGAAACTTTTAATTTAAGTGCACTTTTAAAAGTGTACTTAATTGAATTAAGAAACAGCCATGAAAGTGTCTCTTTTTAAGTGCACTTAAGTGGCCTTTTATTTAATTAATATTATATTGTCTGCAAATAAAAAAAAAAAAATCTACTTTTAAGATTTGAAGTACACCACAAGTGTTAAAAGTATACAATTAAGCACACTTCACAATGGTTTACATCTTTTATGTACATTAATAACACCATGGTAAATGATTATCATAATCATATATGATGTGTTTTTTATGATGCATTAAACTACACCGAATAATACAGAGGAACTAAGAATTATAGAATAGGCTACCGTAGTACTCTTTTCGGTTACACTTTATTTTGATAGTCCACTTAAGAGATTCTACTAACTATAAGTTCCCAATCGAAAAATTTTTATTGACGCGCGACCCACTCTCCCCTCAGCGCTTTGATCTGCCGGTGTGTTTACACGTGAGGATCATCAACACCCCTCATTTTCGAGCGGTTTGATCTTTTGGATTAAAAGAGAATACTGACGGCTTCAGATTAGACGCATCTGGCCCTGGCGTGTCAAGCTGGATTCTAAAAAATCTATGGAACGAGGTTATTCGCTCCAGTTCGCTCGTAGGTCACCTTGCTTCAGAGGTATTATTCACACTTCGGTACCGGACAACACATGTTCTTCGGTCCGGAGTACATACACTGCTTGCAAAGGTGCCGTGGAAACGGTCCCCTTAGTGAACAGCGAGTCGGGCTTTTACAGCCGATACTTCCTTGTTCCCAAGAAAGACGACGGCAGACCAATTCTCGATCTCAGACGTCTGAATCGGGCTCTCATGTGACGGCCGTTCAGAATGTTAACTTTGAAACATATCCTCATGCAAATTCAGCCCGAGGACTGGTTTCTGTCTGTGGATCTGAAAGATGCTTACTTTCATATCTGAATAATTGCCCCGTCACAGACTGTTTTTGAGATTCGCTTTTGAGGGAGTGGCCTATCAATACATGGACAGATGGGAATCCGCATACTGAACTACCTCGACGACTGGCTAATGCTAATTGATCGCTCACAGGTTGTTGTTGCTCAACCACCTAGAGCATTTGGGGTTGAAATGCGAGCTTGGATAACACCTGAACGTTCCCTGACTATCCAACGAGCGGCGGCGTCTTTCAAACTGGGGGCTTTGCGTCCCCTCAAAGCATTTCAGAGGATGCTCAGCCTTCAGCTCAGGCTGGGGCGCTCTGTACAATGGCAACCCGGCGTACGGCTCCTGGTCGACCCACGAGCGGTGCTTGCATATCAACTGCCTCGAAATCATGGCTGCAGCCTCCTCAGTTATTCCCCTGGGCCTGCTACACAGGCGGCCCCTTCAATATTGGCTAAAAATCCAAGCTTCATCCCACCAATGGTGCCTGGGTCACGTTTATGTCAAGGTAACCCATCGCTGCCTCAAAGCTGTAGCCCCTTAGACAACTCCTTGCCTGTTTCAATCAGGCGTACAGTTGGGGACGACCTCCAGAAGGAAGGATATCACGACAGATGCCTACAGCTCAGGCTGGAGTGCTCTGTACGAGGGCAAACCGGTGTCCGTCAAGCGAGTAGGTGACTTGCAAGCCCTGTTTGTCAGTGCTTCCTGTCTTGAGTTTGGACCCAATGACTGTAAGTCGTTCTTCGGCCATGCAGTGGCTATGTACCGTAGGTGCTCTCAACTCCGTTTAGAGCACAGGTTATCTCCCTTCTAGCCCTCCCCATTGCGGATGGTGAACAGGGACCTAACTTGTTGTGCCCAGTCCGGGCACTACGAGTGTACTTTGAGCGTTCTAAGTCTTTTAGACAAACAGAGCAGGTCCTTGTGTGCTTTGGAGGCCGCTCTAAATGGCTGCCGGTCACAAAGTAAGACTATCGCACTGGATAGTAGATGCTATCGCTCTGGCTTAAGCCTCAGCAGGAGTGCAATGCCCTATAGGTGTGAGGGCCCATTCCACCAGAGGAATGGTCGCCTACTGGGCCTGGTCCAGTGGAATCTCTATTGGGGAGATTTGTGCGGCCGCCGGCTGGTCGTCGCCGTCTACCTTTATCAGATTCTACAGTTTGGATGTCCCTTCCCTGCAGGCACGGGTGCTATCTACTTAGTGCTACTTTCTCCCTTCGGGCGGGTAAGGCTTATGACAAGCAGACCCCAGATACTTCTTGGGTCTCTTTATAGCTTGGACTCACGAGGCCCTCTCTGATCGTGCCTGAGCTGAGCTCGCGTGGGCAGGCTTAGTTCTGCTTCTGCTTATAGCACGGCGCTACTGGATGCGTTCCCCATTAGTAGTCGTCAATAAAAAATGATGACGCAACGGGAGTTCCCTTTCAATAGGGAACACTCCGTTTACTCACGTAACCTCAGTTCCCTGCGATAAGGGAACGAGCGTCGCGTAACTGGCCGTGCTATAACTGCACGTGAATCGATGGCTGTCGCTTCAGTCGTTGATTCTGATGAAATGGCGCGCTGGGCCAACTCCGCCTTCTGGTGGGCTCGAGCGCCATTGGTTTGTGCAGCTAAACAAATGTTAACAATTCAGGCTTCAGTAACAGAGTAAACAGGAGTTTCCCCATTAACAGTTGGCAATAAAAAATGACGACGCAACGCTCATTCCCTTATTGGATTACCATAGCATTACTTTGCAACTACATGTCAACTAACTCTCAGAGTAGACTGTGAGTAGGTTAGTTTAAGGGTTAGTAGAATAAGTTGACATGTTCTTGCAAAGTTTCTCATAGTCAATATGTTGTATGTTGTGGACCCATCAAAATAAAGTGTTAGGAGATATTAAGCTACTAATACTCTGATATTTGACATGTAGTTGTAAAGAGACTTGCTGTTAGTAGAATGGACTATCGAAATAAAGTGTTACTCTTTTCTCTGTCAGATAACTTATTTCATGAAAACTTGTGTTTTCCATACAAATGAGTATGGAACTTATAGGCTGCTGTATGTGTTACGGCAGGTATGGGCTACTTATAAAAAAACCCACTACAAGCTACTTAAACAAACAGCAGCTACTCACTAGCTATATTGTACTTCTAAAACTACCACGGTATTTTTGAATCAGAGCGTCAGTCAAAGCTCTGCCGGTCTCTCACCGTCTCCCAGCTCACGGATGTCCTGAGTTTCTCCTGCGCGGGAATGTGAAAGGGAATGATTTCTCCGTTCCTCGCCGGCACCGGCGGCGGCGTGTCGTCCCGCATCATCTCATCGCTGATCTCGGTCTCATCATCATCGCACTCGGGCACCGGAATGCCTTCCATGACAAACTCCTTCAAGCACTTCAGCTCGTGTTTCTTCAGCACCTGGTCGGTGTCTGCGTCCACCACTACGAGCTGCAGGCTCCCGGCGCTGGCGCGTATCCTCGCCACGACCTGCTGATGGCTGTCGCTCTCCACGCGCTCTCCGTTCACGAACACCAGCCTGTCGCCCGCGCGCAGACCGGACTGCTCGGCGGGGGAGTCGGGCTCCACCAGGCGGATAAACTGGCCGTTCTTGCCCTTCTCTCCGTGCAGATGGAAGCCGTATCCATTCTCGCCCTTCTCCAGGACGCAGAGACGCGGGCGCAGAGTCTGGCTGGGCATCACGCAAAGTCACCTGTTGATTTAATCTGACAAATAAATAGAAATTAAGGAAAAATGAGAGTCCTGCGCTCGGATATGCTCACGGATGAAGCATGTTAACCCGCTCGGCCTCAGTAAATGAAGGGATTTGTTGTTGATAAAGTATAAAGAGAAAGTTCTAGTGTTCGAGTGTTTGATCGGCAGCAAATCAGCATCCAAATCCAGCCCATGGAGGAGTGACTCTCTAGAACCTCCTCCTCCTCCTCCTGCTCTAATGGCTCTCTGCACTCATAAAATGAAAGAGTGACTTCTGTTATTTACTGTAATGCCATCAGCGCACAAATGTCACAAATCTCCCTCTGGAATTACCAGTTTTGGAAGTTTGAACTTTTAAAAAAAAATAAAAAATAATGTATTATCATGCATAAAAAATGTTATTTAAATATATATATACATATATATAACTGATTTATGCCATGTTAAATAATATAAATAAATGACAGCTGCAGTTATGGCTTCATTTCCTCCTGCCAAAGCCAAAAAAATGTTTCAAAATGTACACTTACAGAGACATCAGTGTGAAGATCTTGAGAAAACATGTGATATGAAGAAAATAAAGAAAAATCAAGGTAAGCAGAATATTTTCCTATCACTTATTTTCCAATGAAATAACATTTTTTTTAATCTTTTTTGTTATTTCTTGTGAGTACTTTTTGGGGTTTCTTGCCCTGTGAAGGAGCAGATGTGGACTACACATCAGAATTGACAAATCTGTCAATTTTATATGCTGCTGTATAGGAAACCAGGGCTAGTTGTCACATGGGTTGTATCTCAGGATATGAAACAAAATGTACAGCGCTCTCTCCACCCTCAATACCACGACTGAGGTTCCCTTGAGCAAGGCACCGAACCCCCAACTGACGCCGCAGCAACCACTGTTCCGTGTGTGTGTGTGTTCGCTGCTGTGTGTGTGCACTTTGGATGGGTTAAATGCAGAACACGAATTCCAAGTATGGGTCACTTGGCGGTATGTCACGTCACTTTCATATAGTGGTTTAAATTGTCACATAGTAATAATGTAAAGAGAAAATATATTTAAAATCAATAATAATAATAAAATGCCCCCTTTTCAGGATGCTGTATTTTTAAAGATAATGTTGTAAAATCCAAATAAGCTTTACAGATCTTTATTTGAAAGGGTATTTAAACAAAGTTTGTCATGCCTGTTCAATAAACCATAAACAATTATTGCACATGCACCTGTGGGACAGTCACGTACGGTTTACAGGAGGAAGAAAATTAAATTCACAGTTCAAACAACTTTCTATTGACTCTGAAAAACACCAGGAGAAAGATGCCCAGGGTTCCTGATCCCCTGTATGAACATGCATAGTCTCATGCTGCAGGAGGTAGAACACTGCGGATGTGGCCAGAGCAATAAACTGCACTGTCTGTAATGTAAGACACATAAGTGCTACTTGGAGACTGGAAAGACAGCTGATAGTTATTGCAGTGGCAAACCACATGTGACCATGTACCCTCAGTGTTGAAAGTGCCCTGGTGGAAGAGTGGAGTACCATCTCACAGCAAGAACTGGTGAATAGGGGTTCAGTCCATTAGGATGAGATGCACTGCAGTGCTTAAAGCAGATGCTGGATGCACTACTCACTGCAATTGTTTCACATTATACCATTCTCTGTGAAAACTGTTCAGTTTATGTCTCAGCTGTTGAACTTTTTGTCATTTATTACAAATATTAACTTTGCTTGCTGAATATATATATTAGCTTCCTTTTAAGATAATATTATTTGCATTTGTGACATACTTATGACAAGTACACTTCCTCCCCCATTCTCATTAGCATAATGCACAGTACAAACTCATTCTCATTATTGTAATGTACAACAAATAATAAATTCAAATGATATAGTGTTGGTTGTGCTGCCGTTAATTTATGCTGACTTGCATTAAAAATGTGTTTTTTATTGTTAGCCTAACTTACAATGTGACCTGAACATGATAAAATTCACTTGTTAGGTTATTAAAAATTGTGTTTAACGGCTAATTTGTTAAAGGCTCGATTAATTTCATTTTAACCAGAATAATCTTAACACTTAACCTGCATTTAAATGCTTCAGGTTCCTCTTCCACTGAGCGTCAGATTTGCAGTGCATGCAAGAAAAGCAGCCTCTTTTACTGCTGAGACTGAGATCCGTTTCTGGCTTGAAGAAAACAGCAACTCGATAGATATGATGTCCTTTCTTGCTCATTACTCTTTGCTATGAGCCAAATATTTAACAAACAGGTTCAGTCACATGACTCGCATCACAAAACAAACGCATAACCAAAATCAGTCTCGACAAGATCAAATAACATTTACATTTATTAATTTGGCAGATGATTTTATGCAAAACAACTCACAAGGAATAGTACAACACAAGCATTTACTCATTCAAATAAAGTTTGTTCATCTCTTATCCCAAACCGAGACCAATAAGTTAACCTGATGTTAACAATTCACTTTATTATTCAAAAGTACAGGACACACATTTGAAATTTCAAAGGTAAGGCAATTGAATTAAGTTCATTACTATTTATTAGTAATTCTCGGTGTGTAATATCGCCCCCCTGTGGCTTTAAATGTGAAATAAATGAAACTATGGAAAACACCGGAAACTTACACAAAAAAAAAAAAAAAAAAAAAAACTTACAAAACACTTAAGTGGTTGCAAATGGACTTTCTCATGGCACTTTGTGATCACTGTGAAAAATGGAAAGTGTAGGTATGAGACAAATCAAAATATTGTACGATACAATCCAGATTCACATTTCACATCAATCTCGAAGTCAAACAGCAACAGGTGTGAATGTGACATGCTTGCACGTGAAGCAAAAAGAAACCCATATTACCTCATAATCAGGCCTGACTCGGTCAAGCTATGTTATGATTGTTTTCAAGTCAATATATACTGATTGTAAACATAATACTTGACATAAGCTGATATTCTGACTCCGCAAGACACTCAAATATACAGTAAAGAACTTATATATATAAAAAGCTCACCGCCCAAGCACATTTGCGTGGCACATAATGTAATTCAATACTAATATATTTTACACTGTGTGTAGATAGAGGCTATAACCATCAGAGAAGAAACCCGGAAACCACGTTACACAAACAAACATACCTGGAATAATCAGACACACCTGGGTACTGTACACACCTGGATTAATACAGTTCATAAAGCAGAAACGTATTACTCTGATGCACCTCAGCAGTATTTGGCTGTATATTCCTGACTATAAAGCGAACAGGGGTCTGGGGGATCGGACACATCAAAACAAAGCACGTTTCATTCACCCACGTCTTTGTCTGGAGATGTGGAGCTGGTCACATGAGGCGGCCGCAGCAGTTGGACTTCTGCTTCTCGGACTCGATGTAATCATGGATCTTGAACTTGGGCTCGTGGGGCTGCTGGATGTTTCTGTGCTTGAGTTCTCTGTGTGGCAATAAAAGAAAAAACATTCTTCAGTTTCAGTGTAATAAATAGAAATAGGAGTTCAAGGCAAACTTTGAATGATGGTTTGACAAAGCCTTAAAAAACCTTGAAGCGCTTATGTTTGAATAAACTTGTGAAAAAGTGCGCTTGTACTGAATGTGCACTTGTAGTGTACTTGAGTCCTTTTAAAAACTACTAGCAAATAAAATATGACAGTGGCTATTAAGTGCAAATAGCATATTTTTTAGCGATGGATGCCATTTACACTAAGTGAAAATAGCAGTATTTTTTGCTATTTATACTACTACTTGCAAATAGTGCCAATTATCTGCACCTCAGTATTGTAGTACATTATAAAACAGTATGCAATAATAAAGTATTGAGTGTAAATTAATAGTTTTAATTCCAATTATTAAATGGATGCCACCTTATTGGGACAATAAAGCCCTCCCTACACCTACCCGATACTTTTATTTTCAACCTTTTGATTATTTTCTTCATTTTTATTGAAAATAAATGCCTTTCTGATGCGATATGAGATTTGAAAAGGGAGGGAAAAGAGTTTGGTAAAAGGTGGGCTCGAACTCGTGTCGATCGCGTCAAAAAGCATGTGCCTTACCATCTACGCCCTGAAGCTGATGCTGAATTGGCGTCTTTTTTTAGTGTTGACTAACCCAATCACACGTTGGTGGGTGACGTTAGTGTAAATAGCCTTTGCCAACAAGGCAGGCTATTTGCACTTAGTGTAAATAGACACTCCGAAATAAGTATGAAATAAAAGAACACTTATTTACAGAGAGAGAGTAGTAAAAGATAGACACTTTTATGACTGTTTTTTAATACTTTATTACAGTTTTTGAATGTTAAGTTTTTAAAAGTGTACTTGCGTCAAAAGGTTTTACTTTTAAAATCATTTGAATCCATTTTTGTTGATCTTTTAAAGTACAGATATTTTAATGCAATGTATAGTGCACTATCCAATATTACATTTAAAGTTAATACATTTTAAATGTACTAAAGTGCAACTTTGCTGCAAATGTGCAATTACGAATATATTTTAAATAACGTTTCATTAGAAATTGCATTCAATTATATTTTAGCTTATCATAAATGCATTCGGCAACACACTTTAACCATATTTTACAGGCATTAGAGGTATTTTTATACTTTATATGTAATAAGTGTTGCCGAATACATTTATGGTAAACTAAAATATAATTACTATTACATAAACACGTGATTAAGTCCTACATAAGGGGGTCAAAAAACACTTAAATTCAATTAACTGCATTTTATATAAATGTGAACTATAACACAACCATTTAATCTCTATTATATTAATATGCAATTAAGTGTCTGAAAAAAACATGGCTCTTTCACAAGGGATTTGCAGATTTACACCAAGTCTTTTGCATTAGTATTACAAAGTCGTTGCTAATAAGTGGTTGGCAAACCAGGGTGGAAAAAAATGGTGCAACTCAGAACTGGTTTACTCAGAAATTTGACAAATAATTTCAAAGAAATGGCAAGTAGCACATTGAATTAAACATGAAGTTTACATTTTGAAGTATAAAAACTGAAAGAGCATGTTGATGTTACTTGTTTCAATCTGTATACAAGACATTTGTGTAAAATTCACTAGGACAATCCTCAAACCTTGCTATGGCATAGAAAGCGAGTTCCACATTGACACCGGTCTTGGCACTGGTCTCCATGAAAGGGACTCCGTATTCCTTCAATAAAGAAACAGCAGAATGTTGCAGTTAAATAAACTATTAAACTGTGTAATAGCAGGTATGTTAAAGTCATAGACACTCATACCTTAGCCAGCTTCTCTCCTTCTTCATGCGTGATCACCCTCTCAGCAGCCATGTCTGACTGTACGAACAATTACATATTAATATAAAACAGCAACGTATGTGTGAAACTACCCTCAAATATAGTACATGTCCTTGTTGTCCTTACAGAATCAAATAAACCAACGAGAGTGAGAATAGAGGTCCAGTGGATGGAAAAATATACATTTAGACAAAAGTTTGCAAATGTGTCTCATGTTTTATATCATATTTGATACATTTTATGACTCTGATAGTATGAAATAGGAGAATATGGAGCTCATGCAGAAGGAAGAAAAAATAAAATAATCACATTTCATCAGAGCCCCGACTGAGCAGAAGTATGCAATTCGGTGCAGCAAGAAAAATTGAATTCTGACAGCTTGTAATGTAAATCAATGAGATCTTTAGAACTCAGAACGCTGGCCTAGTTTACTTTCACTGTAAGTGCATTACTGTAAACACTAGCGGAAGAGCTGAAATGTTCTGTGGTAACTTCATAATGACACAAATAAAGCTCATTCCAATAAAGCCTACTGCATCATATTTGATATGCAAATACCTAAGTGCTCTAAATTAACAACAAACTCTCCTGAAAAACCTGCTGTACACAATCTGCTGATGTCTTCTGCTGTCTGATAGATAGTTTATACTTTTTTAGCAAGTAAAAGGCCTTTTAGTACTATTGTAGGCTACATACAGTATGTGTCCTGCTTCAGGTTGTGATGCACATGCTGCGAATTTACTGGACTAGAGCTACTTAGGTTTGTTTGATTATCCATACAATTAATTTGAGACAAATCAAATATGATCCATCAGGCTTTTGAGAACATTTTATTTATTCATCTCTCCATTATCATTGTATTGCACTGCATTATATGTTTTGCCCCCATCAATAAATCCTACTGAACTTTGATCATAAAACTAAACATCTTGTTTCTTAAGACATTATTTGGAGATATAGAGTTACAACTGATATTCATATGCATTTTATGTAAATATATTATACTGTAATATACTGTATTATGCAAGTCTGCTATACATCTCTTTGATTTACATTACAAGCTAGTGGAATTTCATCTGACTTGTTTTGACTAACTGCACCAAATTGCCTTTTTTTTGGTCAGTTTGTGCTTTTGAATAAAATTGACTTTATATTAGGTGGCCTTTACTATTATGTACTTACGATGCAAGTACGAGCACCATATTTTCACTATATCATATTATAAGAGAGGTCAAAGCCTGATAACATTTTTTTGTTTACAATTTATTTTAAGGTGTAACAAGGAGGCTTTCTGGCTCCATTAGGGGGCGCTATCTAATCCAGTGGAAAACCAGTTAGGGCAGTTACACCAGAACACACCGTAACCACACATCAAGAGATAAAAGATGAACAAACGTTGTAAAACGTTTGTTAAACGTTGCTTCCGTCTAAAATGAATTACCGCCTGAAATGACACACTGACACACAAAAGGCGGAGAATCATAAAAAATAAAAAACTGATTTGCAGCTCTCTCTCTCTCTGTATGTTTGTGTGTGTGTGTGTCTGCATGTACATTAAAACATTATTTGCACCTTTCAAGAGGGGTTGGTTATCTGTTCACTCCTTTCAGGAAGTCCCACTTACCTTGTTGCCAAGCAACATGATGACCACATCCTTCTTTGCATACTCGTAGATTTCAGTCAGCCAGGCCTGCGTAGCGATAGACATGCAAAAAGAAAAAAAGAAAGAAAAAAACCTTTGAAGGACAAGAAACGCATCTGGGGTAGAAATGCATGTCATTTCACAACCCACACTAACAGCAGCAAGGAAATGACAACATCCAATAAATACATATCTAAAAACGTCCTGAAGTGTTTGTTTGTCTTACTCGGATGTTGTCGAAGGAGGTCTTTCTCGTGATGTCATACAGCAGCAGCAGAGCTGTAATGGAAAGCACAGCATGTTCAGATCACAGCGAATGATTCAGAGCTGAGCTTTATAGCAATTAAACACTGACTCAACAGTCTGCCATGTTCTTCAGGAGTTGTGACTGTACAAATTTGGCCGCAGTGTTTAAAGTTCACTGCAGTGATCTCTCACAGACTGAATGAAACGCTCTACTGAGAAACCATTTCTATACTATGATATGGTATATATTCATATTTGCCTATTTAAAGCCAAATGGTGACATGTATATAGGCAGCAGCTATTCGCACTAAATGAAAATAGCAGTAATTTCTTATAGATATGCTATTTGTAAAAAGTGCAAACAGTAATAGATTATAGTTACACCATTTCAAAATAGCAGGATTTTCTGCTATTTATACTAATTGCAAATAGTGGCAATTATCTGCACCGCAGTATTGTAGTACATTATAAAACAGTATGCGATAACATATTGAGTGTAAACTATCATTTTAATTCAAAAGAGTTGTAATAAAAAGACTTGTAATAAAGTGAAGGTGGCATTTTTACCCTGAGCGTCTCTGTAGTATGCGTGAGTAACACTGCGGAACCGCTCCTGACCAGCCGTGTCCCACATCTGCAGGAGAGGAGCGTTAACAGGTAAAGCATGTCATGAAGGGGTACATTTAGGACACTGGTCTGAAAAAAAAAAAAGTCCCAATTAACCTGAATTGACCCCAAGTATCAACATGTGTCATTTTTCCAAATCTGTTTTACAAAGAGAGAAACCTGAAACCATTACAAATCATTTGTTTTGTGATTTCGTCCTGATCTTTGAACAGGCAGGAGGCCAACCAAATTGAATTTTGTGAAAAACAATGCGAGCGGCACAAAACACACCACCACATGCAGTCTGGCTGGTTGCTAGGGCATTCCTAGCTGGTTGCTAAGGTGTTAGCTGTGAGTCAAGTCAAGAGTTCACTCCATAGTCGATGACATTCTGGTCGGTAGATACAGCTCTGCTCCGTCCAGTGTTGGGGAAAGTTACTTTTAAAAGTAATGCGTTACTTCATAAAAAAGTAACTAATTGCATTACTTAGTTATTTTTTATGGAAAGGAATCCATTATGTTACTTGTGTTTCTTTTTGTCTTCTGAGCTGGGCTTGCTCGTTCATTTTTAATAACAAATGAGGAAGAAGTTATATTTTTGGCAACTGTAAAGGCCCTTTTTACAACAAAACAAATAAGCATCAGGCTGAAGGAAGTGCAATGCGTCACTTATCTGAAAAAGTAACTCATATTTTCTTGTAAATTTAAAAGTAATGTGTTACTAGTTATTTGTAATGCGTACTGGCTCCCTCCTTGACTCTAAAGCATTGGGATTTTTGAAATCCGTTTTATCATCCAGCAGGTGAAAATCTGACCATAACAGCAGTCGTCTGCTCAAGTCGCATGATTTGAGGCATTATTCATGCCTATATGACAAATAGAACAGGACAGGAGTTCAATACAGTACTCAAATCAATGTAATTAATAGTGATGCTTGTCTTGTTTGCTCACCTGGAGTTTGACTTTCATGTTATCCACAGTCACCACCTTATTCTACAGGAAGAAGAAACACCCATTAACACACAAAAAGTACTTCGGAAACCACATTACACTTTCTTTTTCACAAATGAAAGACAAAATAATGAACAAGTAAACATTTTGTTATTCAAGGAAATAAACCAAATAGGAAAACAATTTAGCTACTACTAAAGTGAGAACTGTGCAATTTTGCTTTTGTGTGGCCAGGCTCTCCACATAGACTTAATTATATAGTGGAGATGAAATAACAGACCAGCTCCCCGCTTAATTTCCTGTTGACGTCAGCCGTTACTTCCTTTGTGAACTAAATGTTTTAAAAATCGCACCTTCTGCACTGAGAGGACCAGACTTAAGATGTTTCCATGTACCAAATGGCAGTGCAATCAGAGACATCAGTCACACAAATGGAAGTGAGAATTTCAGAGATGAGCAATTATCATCCGCAGACATTCACATATACAGGCCGACCAATCTTTCAATCCTGAATATGTACACAAAGACTGTAGTTAATGCTGACGGATCAGAAACGTAGGCGTTTAAAGCTCAACATGCAGAGAAAACACAAAGTAGTTTCATTTGTAGGTGCCACCAGTTACACAGAAACTGCACCCTTCACCTTTTCATCATGTCACATTATCAGCAACAGGAGAGTAAATGACACCACAATGCTTATGTGGTGGACTATAGAGTAACCGTAATCTCAAAGACACACTTTGGCTGCTTTCTCCTTCCAGGGAGTTCAGAGAAATTAAATCAGAGCAGAGCACAAAGCAATTCGAGGAAAACATTAACCGGTTCAATAAGAACGCAGGTATGTCTCCATTGTCCCATATCTGACTTGAATGAAAACACAAATCTTTTTCTTCACAGAAGTGCGTTCAGCAGAGCTCGGATGTGTCATTGTTTCTCCAAGCGCAAGCCAACAAAAGCTGCAGAATAAGATCAAATGAAATCCACTGATGATTAGGATTTGGTTCATTTTCAGAACGGTTTTAATTTTTTAAATACAGGAACATAAAGCTTAAAAAATGTTCTCTATATTTTTCCCAATTTTAACAATACGCAAGTACTGATATTTTTGCATTTGCTCTCGAAAGAAAGAAATCAAAAAGGTTTTTGTTTTTTCCTCCGGATGGAATAGCTAATGGACCCTTTTCACATTTCTGGGTTTCCCATAAGCAGAAATCATCATAGTTAGGTGAATTTCTATAGTGCTAAATGTAAACTAAATCTTTTTTGGCATTCCTATTTGTTCCAATAGCAAAAGGAAAAAAAAAAAAATCTAGGACAGCCTTTCTATAACTACAAAAGAGGAACAAAAATAGAGAGCTGGGTTATGTGGTCAGAAGAAAGAAAGATTTCAAATTTGCCATCACTCACTATGTAATTTAATCAGTAGGCATGAAAACACAAAGTAGAGGTGTTATAAATGCACAAAGGATTCACAAGCACATAAAAACATGATCATGAAGTGAGTGATCTGAATGAAACTCCAGGGTTTTGAGCCGTACAGAGTGGCTGTGAACCTAAACACCTCTGATTGGTCAGCGTGTTCAGCACTCAACAGACACGTCTGTGATTGGCTACAATACACAACGCTGTTTTTAGAAAGAAACCTGTTTTACATGGAAACCTTTGACGCTTTTCACAAAGCCCTTACACAAATAGATACAGGAACATTTGTGAGAGATGAGTGAAATTGGTTATAGACTTAACATTATTGCAATATTCCCTGCAAAGATATTGATAATATCACTCAAATTTCTCTCAGCCCTACTTATGAGTTAATGATTAATGTTAACTAAATATTCCCAAAACTAAATCTCAAACTCATTTTGTTCACTTTCTTCCACAAATCACACAAGAAATTACATTTTGGTCTGTTCCTTACACAAATCTATCATATGACTGTGTAAGACAAAGAACATAGTGAGTCATATGAATATTTGCGCTTCTTTCATGGTGGGTTTTTGAAGCATGAGACGCTTTGGTCACTATTCACTTCCACGTTTGGAACGGCATGAAGGTGAGATTACAATCTTATTTTGGATTGAACGATCCCTTTAAATTAGTGTCAGTCGTGAACAAATATTGATGGTACTTCCTCGAAAGTACTAAAAGAATCAATAATGGAAATGTTAAAAGACCGGGATCAAAGCCAGAATCGTTACATTCCTTACAATTTCCATTCCTGCAATGGCGATGATATACGACTATAGGACATTCATCTATCAGTTGCTCTAGGAATCTGCTTGATCTCTTCAAGTCTCAACCTGTTATTTGAGAAATGGAAACTTGACCTTGTTTCAGTTACAAGGCCCTTTTGACACCGGAAAGGATATCAATTTATGAAAAACATACATCTTTCAGGGCCTCTGCCTATCCAGCATAAATCAAGCATAGCCATCAATTTGTTATAATGGCTTTCCATTTCTCTGGCATCAGACTTGCTCTGCTCTGGCTCCCACACATCCTCATGCTGAGCAAGTGCTACAAGGAAGAGCCCAAAATAGACACAGGCTATAGTGCTGCCGCTGTGCCATTCAAAAAAAACTACCAGCACAGAAACGCTTCAATGTTTCCCTGAGCTGCAGCAGATGCTTCATTTCAGACAAATTTTAGACGTTGTCGGCAGGCGATCAAAGAATGAGGGTTTAAAAGGGTTTTTGAACTTCCTAAAGTCACCTTCTGTCTGAAAGCATGGCACTTTCTACTCAAATCTGACGTTCAAAACCGGTCCACATCACATGCCAAGCCTTGAACGTTTCAATGTATTTTATGCTAACCTTGCAAAAACTTGGTTTGAGGGCAAAAATCTATTTGTGGAGCATGACAAACTTTATTTTCCTCCAATAAAGCATGCGCCCTTAACGCCAACTGACAACGGCCTCTTACATTAACATGTAGGTGTATTAACTGTAATGACTCCAAAAAATGAAAACATGACTCTGATATATTTTTAATTCACCGTTTGAGAAAATAAACCCACAATTTTGATGACTCATCTTGCATTTAGGTGCGTATACCAATTTTTGTCCAATCAAATGCTCTCTACAGTGGCAATGTAGGTAGTAACTGTAATTAGCAAATGATAATATAATACAGGCCGATGAGCTCTTAGACAGGTCACACTCAAACTTTCAGTTTTAATAGGATATGCATCATTTCACTGGGTCTCTAAAGTCTTGGTGAAACTGAAGTAGCAACAGATCTTTTCTTCTGTATTGCGACAAAGTGTAACCGATTATTGTAAAAGGAAAAGAGCCCTACCAAGTCTCACATTACAATCTATTGGTTGTTGACTGGATTTTGAGATATGGCCGTTGCACTATTAAACAAATGCCAGTTTGCAGTCATTTGTGGAGGGACGGGGTTTAAGTGGACTAAATTACTCGAGGTCCAACATACGTCATACAAGTGCTCTATATTCACCCACAAATTTTGTACTTAATATATTAAATTGATTCTTTAGTACTTCTTAAGATAAACTTAAGATCATCTAAGTGTACTCAACTGTGCTATTTTGGGACACCATGAATATGAACTAAACCCCCGGTTTCACAGACAAGGCATAAGCCTAGTCCCAAAATAAAATGTGTTTCAATTGAAAGAAACTTGCACTGATTTATCTTAAAATATGTCAGTGCCCTCGTTTTGTCTCAAGTTGCACATCAGTAATGTTTTTTTTTTTCTAAGGCATGTTTATAAAAATGACTTAAATGTCCTAATTGAACTACGGCCTAATCCTGGCTTAGTCTAAACCCTGTCTGTGAAACCAGGCCAAAATGTATTTGTTACCACTTACACTTGAACCCATCTTTCATACACTAGTACACTCAAGTGTACAACAAGTGACTAAATATATTTTTTTTTAAATACAGAGATAGTATGTTAAAAGCGCATTTTAGTTCATATTCATGGTGTCCCAAAATAGCACAGTTGAGTACACTTAGATGATCTTAAGTTTATCTTAAGCAGTACTGAAGAATCATTTTTAGTATATTAAATACAAAATTAGTAGGCTAGTACGGGTGAGTTTTCATCTCACTCTGACTTTAAATACACCCCAGGTAAGTTTTAACAAAAAAAATTCTCTTTTTCTCCCCAACCAAGTGCTTGGCAGGTGCAGCTCAAGACCCAAAGTGTCATGGGGCGATGGGTTAATCATTTAGCCAGACTGAAACGTGAACGAGCATCAGATTGGCCTGTTATATCCAAACACTCCAAGACATCTTGAGTGGCACAATGGCTTCACAAATTTGTCCGAGAGGCTGCTGGACTGCACCAGCACCACTTCAGAAGACCACAGAGATTTGCACAGTTAAATGCCAATGGACAGTGAATACAGAGAAGCACACACACACAACGTCTCTATGATGGAGTGCCAGAACGGCTTATTGATTAGATGCTGGTTTTAAGTGTTAAAGGGTCATATCATTGTCATGAGACCAGGCTTTGTGTAAATGGTACACCAAATAAAAAAATAATTTTTCTCATGTTCCACAGAATAAATTAAGTAATACATACAACATGAGGGCAAGTAAATGACAATTTTCCATTTTGGGTAAATTCTCTCTATAAGTCTGTGAAATAAACACCCTCTTCACATGTGAAATGAGAAACAGCACTTTGCTGTGAGCTGCGGGTTTGCTTTCGGGTCTAATATAGTTTGTGATGTCTCATCCTTCAACAACAGCCTCTTGGCAAAGCAGCATTACATTGTGACATTTATGTGATTCATAAAACAATCTGCACTCAAATGTGCTACTCAAGCTGTTAAGATGAGATTGAAACAATCATAGACTTTAAAAAACAAAAAAAATAAAATAAGCTGCTCTGTCTTGACATCATAAGCATGCTTCTGTTGTTCGTTAAGAAAACGATGTAAAGGCTTGTTTACACCAAAGACACTCTATAACCATTCTAATTCTATGAGAACCCAGCTAACGAATGTTCTCAGAACACTGGTTAACATGTAAACAGAGTGTTCATTTGAATGTTGTTTAAAGTTCTAAAATGCATTTTTATTAAACTTTTTTTTAAAGAGCAAGCAACAGCACGCACATCGATCTCAAATGGGTGCTCGACTAAAAAACAAGTAGAAGCATATTTAGAAAGTCGGCAACACCAAAGCTCCAAATGTAGCAAAAAAAATTTCACTCCGTTTCCACTCTTCAGTACATAGGAATAGAGGTAGTCAAGTGTCCATGGCGCGGTGGTGATAAATTACTTTTACAATGTGAGGCCTTTTGGTTTTTTACATTAGATACGTTGTCCCCTAGAGGATTAAATGAGGACTTTGATATTCATCCATTTCTTTAATATATGAAATATCTATCTACAGTATCTTACAGAAGTGAGTACACCCCTGACATTTTTGTAAATATTTCATATCTTTTCATGTGACAACACTGTAGCAAAGTGTAATTTCTTCAATGTAAAGTAGTGAGTGTACAGCTTGTATAACAGTGTAAATTTGCTGTCCCCTCAAAATAACTCAACACACAGCCATTAATGTGTAAACCGTTGGCCACAAAAGTCCAAATTGGGCCCAATTAGCCATTTTCTCTCCCCGGTGTCATGTGACTCAGTGTTAAAAGATCTCAGGTGTGAATGAGGAGCAGGTGTGTTAAATTTGGTGTTATCGCTCTCACTCTCTCATACTGGTCACTGGAAGTTCAACATGGCACCTCATGGCAAAGAACTCTCTGAGGATCTGAAAAAAATCATTGTTGCTCTTCAAAAAGATGGCATAGGCTATAAGAAGATTGCCAAGACCCTGAAACTGAGCTGCAGCATGGTGGCCAAGACCATACAGCGGTTTAACAGGACAGGTTCCACTCAGAACAGGCCTCGCCATGGTCAACCAAAGAAGTTGAGTGCACGTGCTCAGCGTCATATCCAGAGGTTGTGTTTTGGAAATAGACGTACGAGTGCTGCCAGCATTGCTGCAGAGGTTGAAGGGGTGGGGGGTGGTCAGCCTGTCAGTGCTCAGAGCATACGCCGCACACTGCATCAAATTGGTCTGCATGGCTGTCGTCCCAGAAGGAAGCCTCTTCTAAAGATGATGCACAGGAAAGCCCGCAAACAGTTTGCTGAAGACAAGCAGACTAAGGACATGGATTACTGGAACCATGTCCTGTGGTCTGATGAGACCAAGATAAACTTATTTGGTTCAGATGGTGTCAAGCGTGTGTGGCAGCAACCAGGTGAGGAATATAAAGACAAGTGTGTCTTGCCTACAGTCAAGCATGGTGGTGGGAGTGTCATGGTCTGGGGCTGCATGACTGCTGCCGGCACTGGGGAGCTACAGTTCATTGAGGGAACCATGAATGCTAACATACTGAAGCAGAGACTGAGCCGCAGGGCAGTATTCCATCATGATAACGACTCCAAACACACCTCCAAGACGACCACTGCCTTGCTAAAGAAACCGAGGGTAAAGGTGATGGACTGGCCAAGCAATGTCTACAGACCTAAACCCTATTGAGCATCTGTGGGGCATCCTCAAACGGAAGGTGGAGGAGTGCAAGGTCTCTAACATCCACCAGCTCCGTGATGTCGTCATGGAGGAGTGGAAGAGGACTCCAGTGGCAACTTGTGAAGCTCTGGTGAACTCCATGCCCAAGAGGGTTAAGGCAGTGCTGGAAAATAATGGTGGCCACACAAAATATTGACACTTTGGGCCCAATTTGGACATTTTCACTTAGGGGTGTATTCACTTTTGTGGCCAGCGGTTTAGACATTAATGGCTGTGTGTTGAGTTATTTTGAGGGGACAGGAAATTTACACTGTTATACAAGCTGTACACACTACTTTACATTGTAGCAAAGTGTCATTTCTTCAGTGTTTGTCACATGAAAAGATATAAAATATTTACAAAAATGTGAGGGGTGTACTCACTTCTGTGAGATACTGTATGTATATAGCTTTTTTACAGCTCTAATAAAGGTTTTGAAGGTACTAATTGAATTTTTGTACGTAGGCAGGTATCAATTAATGCTGTTGAATTGCATATTTGAGAATTGTATTTTGCATAGCTTTATATGCTGTTTTTCTTTTAAAAAATTTTCCTTGTTTGATGTGTTATTGTTTTGGTTTATTTGTTGGGGTATTATGATGATAATATTGTGAGGTCTGCGACCTTTGATCACCTGGAGGTATAAGTGGTATAAGTGATCACCTGAGTGGCATATCAGTGTTGTTCATTTGTCTGATGAAGAGCCTGCGTGCTCGAAACGTCACACACTATGCAAAAGTCTTTTAAATACATTTTTTGCTACTTTTGGAGCTTTGGTGTTGCCGACTTTGCATTCTAAATATGAAACTTTTTTAAACATTTAATTTGGATGCACGTCTTATACATTTTTAGACATTACTACTTGTTTCAGAACATTTAGAGGACATGCATAACTAACGCTCCAATAATTTTTGCAAAATCAAACCATATTGATCAAATTGAAAACCATTTAAAATTCACCTGACATTAAAGAGCTTGAGCATTTAAAACAGTAGGCAACAAAACGTTTAGCTCTGAAACTTACAATACATCAAACGCTTATTTTAGTTCAACAAAAAATAGATTTATCATGATATGACCTCCATAAACGTTGTATAAAGAGAAGCAAACCAGCTCCATCCACTGCTGGCTCACCCTAAAGTCTATCCCCACTGTGGCAATGAAGTTGCCTCCCAGAAAGGCGCCATCTTTAAAGCGCACCAGGACGCAGGTCTTCCCCACTGCCGAGTCTCCCAGCAGCATCACCTAAAGGCATCAGGGTCAGAGACAGCTGTTAGGCCTACAACCACATCCTGGTTTTATTTAATGAGCTCTAAATGTTCACCAACTTTATGTTAATGTCAACACGGAATGACATTCACAACCCACTTTACTTCCATAAATTGACATTTTTGAGTGGAACAAGACAAAACTGTCAGGTAAGAATCAGTTTTATCTGTCGAAAATGACTGTGGTGTGGAAAGTGTGACAGGTGGTTAAGAAAAAGGGTTTGAAAACATGAGCGAATCAAATGATTGAGAGTATCATAAATGCAGAAAATCATGCACAAAGCAGAAACATGTATTTAAAAAGTAATTAGGGTTATTTTTGCTTCCATGTTGACTTTAACACCAAAACGCAGTTGTTTTTAACGGAAGAAAATGCTTTGTAACGGAAAGGAAACTCAAATTGTGAAATGTGTTTGCCCAATTATGTATTGCGTAATATTCTTAGCTGAAACTACCGCTGGTCAACTCCAACATTGCATATTGTTTATCACTTTAAATCTACGCATTTTCTTCACTTCGAATAAGACAGAGGCAAAAACTGCTCCTCTTATAGGACTAAAATAAAATTCTGGAATCTCTAAGACTTTTATATCATTGTGTCTCTTCAGAGTAGGCCTACATCAATATGTATTCAGATGCATTGAGATGACCTTCTCCCTGAGTCAATACTTATCCACCAGTGAGGAAAAAGTCAAACTACTATCACATTACTTAAATATTAGGAGGAAATGCATCAAATGTAAAAAAAATAGGCGGTATACTTTATATAGCAGTAGTTCTCAACTGGTGGTTTGCGACCCAAAACAGGTTGTGGGCAGCATGGGGAAAAAACAATGTTAGCTATAGATAAGATCAATGCAATAATAATCAAATGCAACTGACTAACATTATAGAATAAAAATAGGGTTACATTTCAAACGGGAGAACAATACTATGTTATATTACTAATTATGCTGATTTGATTATAATTTGAATTACTATTTTCTTTACTTTTGCAGAATCAGTCATTTTTATACTGTGTTTAGTCACCACTTTGGTCCAAACGCAAAACCAGTTTTGAAGAACCACTGCTGTATTTTACCATTAGACCGTGAACTACTATTAAATTTGCATGCAAAACAATGTTTTCAGCCATTTAAAGTGAATTCAGACAGTTGCACGGCTGTGAGCATGCCTTTGCATTCTTGAAAAAGTGATTACTGAGTAGAAGACGCACGCGCGCGCGCCACAGGTGCCAACTAATGCTGGGCAAATTTTTCAGACACAACAACAATAAACTAAATAATAAAATATAACTCACACCTTGAAGGCAATATCAAAACACTCATTGACCGAGGCGCATCGCTCCAGCATATTTCTCGACGTTCCGTTTTTAACCCCATTCTCCATCAATGCTGCTTTTCTGATTGACATCGCGGAAACAAATAACGAGGATCTTGCTTTCGATGTTCTTAAGACGCGCCGGGTGACTATATCACAAATGCATCACATAGTGTATCTAAAACGCGCCCAAACTTCATCAGATGCTGCCGAAGGATGAGGATATATGAAGAAACACAAAAAATGCATCTATCCGAAAAGCGTCCTCTTCATCATCATTAACGCGCAAAGACGCAAACCTTGATCGTTATCGTGCAGTTGCGCGGATAATCTCACACAGCAGAGAAGCACATGAGCAACAGGCTCCCGTGGGTAACGCGCGCACACAGGTGCCAGATCACATCTGATCACACTGATTGAGAGGAGGAGACCGACCAATGACACCCATCAAGCGACGCGACTAAACCAAACGCGTCCATCAAGTGTTTAGTCCGCCCTCTACTGAGCAATGAGTGTAACGACATCCACTATCATCCATCTAGGCTACTGTATCTCACATAATAACAAAATATAAAAAGAACAGTCTTAAAATAAATGCTTAACACTTGCTTTAATAATCATTTATATCTAACAGTATTTGTTTCTCTCTCGTTATGATCTGTAGGAATATTGCAGGATGGCTGTAAGGACCAATGATGTATTCATGCATGTCTTCTTTAAGCTCAGTCTTGACACAGTCCACCTAAATAGGTATTTATTTGTGCACAGAAAAAACATATTTCCAGAATATACTCTGCTCATATTCTGCACACATATTAAACACCCTGTTTCACACACAAAAACACTGAGACTAATTACAAAATATGAAAGAAAAAACAACAACAAACAGTGATGATCCAACCGAGGCCAGACAGATCCCTCTGTAATTATAATCAGAGCCTGCAGTAAAATGATCATTATCATATTATTGTAATCAGACGCTCTCTGTTGAGAAAGCCCAGCAGCTCTCTGCAGGGAGTTACGACAGTAGATAGAGGAGCAAATGCAGCAGGCAGAGCTAACATGGAAGTTAGTGATATTTGTGTGTCAGTCAACACAAACATGTGCGTTTAATATTAGTAGTAACATATTTAGATATAAGGTTAGCATGTAGAGGATAATAGGGGAATCGTTCTCTAATATAGCCTATGTTACAGCATTTTTTCCTCGTAAATTCCTACAAACTGCATAAAACCTTACATTTATACAAATGTAGCAATATGATATAATGCTAAATTACGTATGCAGGTGAAATAACTTATTTCAAAAAGTGAAACTTTCATATATTTTAGATTCATTACATGTAAAGTAAAACATTTCAAAAGTTTTTTTTGTTTTAATTTTGATGATTAGAGCTTACAGCTCATGAAAGTCAAAAATCAGTATCTCCAAACATTAGAATATTTACATTTGAGTTTCAATTAATGACCATCCCTACAGTATAAATCTCGGGTATCTCTTGTTCTTTGAAACCTCAATAATGGGGAAGACTGCTGACTTGGCAATGATCCAGAAGACAATCATTGACGCCCTCCACAAAGAAGGTAAGTCACAGAGGGTCATTACTGAAAGGTGTGGCTGTTTACAGAGCGCTGTATCAAAGCATATTAAATGCAAAGTTGACTGGAAGGAAGAAAGTGGGTAGGAAAAGGTACACAAGCAACAGGGATGACCGCAAGCTTGAGAATACTGTCAAGCAAAGCTGATTCAAACACTTGGGAGAGCTTCACAAGGAGTGAACTGAAGCTGGAGTCAGTGCATCAAGAGTCACCACGCTCAGACGTCTTCAGGAAAATGGCTACCAAGCCACTTCTGTACCAGAGACAACGTCAGAAGTGTCTTACCTGGGCTAAGGAGGAAAATAACTGGACTGTTGCTCAGTGGTCTTAAAGTCCACTTTTCAGATAAAATACAATTTTGCATTTCATTTGGAAATCAAGGTCTGGAGTCTGGAGGAAGAGTGGAGAGGCACAGAATCCAAGCTGCTTGAAGTCCAGTGTGAAGTTTTTGAAGTCAGAGATGATTTGGGGTGTCTACCAGGACATTTTGGAGCATTTTATGGTTCCATTTGCTGACAAGCTTTATGGAGATGCTGATTTCCTTTTCCAGCAGGACTTTAGCACCTGCCCACACTGCCAAAATTACTTCCAAGTGATTTGCTGACCATAATATAACTGTGCTTGATTGGCCAGCCAACATGCTTGACCTGAGCTCCATATGGAATCTATGGGATATTTTCAAGAGAAAGATGAGAAACAATCGATCCAACAATCCAGACGAGCTGAAGGCTCAATAGTGCCTCATCAGAGCCACAGGCTGATCGCTTCCATGCCATTCCTCACTGATGCTGGAGTTTGTGCTAAAGGAGCCCCGACCAAGTATTGAGTGCATAAATGAACATACTTTAAAGAACTTGAACTTTTCTGTTCTGCAAATCCTTTTTTTGATTGATCTTAGGAAATACTCTAATATTTGAGATACTGCATTTTTTATTTTCATGAGCTGTAAGCTCTAATCACCAAAATTAAAACCAAAAAAAACTTTTGAAATGTTTTACTGCACATGTAATGAATCTAGAATATATGAAAGTTTCACTTTTTGAAATTATAACTAAAAATTATAACTTTTTCACAATATTCAAATGTTTTGAGATGCATCTGTATTATTTAATATGAGGTAAAACAAACCTGTTCTGCTCCTTTTTTTTTCTCCCAGCAGTTCTCTTTTAATATTTGTCTGTCTTTATGTTTATATGGTGTTAAAAAGTCTATTTAACATCAGAAAGATGTCAACTTATTACCTAAAATACTTACTTATAAAACATGGCACAAAACAATGACTGTAAATTTCAAGAAAATATAAATTCATTTTTTATATTCTTGTAATAAAATTAATAATTGTGAGGTGACTGTGTAATATGTTCTTTCTTTCTTAAGTAAATGTATCTTGTTTTAAGGTTATTTTATTTATTTATTATTTTTTTGTGCAGTGTATCTGGTCCTGTGCTTTGTATCTTCTCCATGGAGAAAAGTGAAGTCACCTGAGTGTCCTGAGAAAAAATGATCTGTGACTTTCTGCAGAGAGACTCACCGTGAAACCGATGCCCACAGTAGCAGAGAAGGATCCTGGGATGAATTTTCCCTGGTCAAACTGCACTAACAGAGACGTCTTCCCCACTCCACTGTCTCCAACTAGTATGGTCTGTAACAGACAGACACGAACAGATGCACAAACAGATGGAGGGTCAACTAAAGATAAAGGTATTGTGACACTTATGTACTTGTCAGATGTTAGTAGATCATAGTTAATGTGATTCTTGCGTTTCCACTGTTAGGACACCTGTGTGAATTTGAGGAGAACTGATTTCATACATCCACTAAAATCACCAAAACAACAGCTGATTAAAAGACATTGAACACAAATGATGAAGAAAAGTGAAGTTAGTGAAGAGAAAACATCCTGCAGCATTTGAACACAGATGCCACTTAGTTTGCTATTATCCCTGCAAACATGACCTTGCGGGCACAGTGGGCTAGGGTCAGCCCACACCAAACCTAAATAGGCCCAGTGCGGGCTTGCCCAGGTGAGGCCCACATTAATCCAATGATGGCCCAGATGGTAACGTTACCTTTATTGGTAAGGTTACCACATCATGGTCCAGTTTGAATATGTATTTAGAGTTATTTTTGACGTGAGACCAGAGTCTGGACTATTTTTGATTGTTCCTGGTTAGGAAGAGTCTGGTGTTTGAGAGCTGAGGCGTGTTTTCATTACAAGAGGTTACAATATTCATTTGCTATCAGCCAACTTCAGCTATGGACAGTGTTTGGACATTGATGTACTACAGATACTTAACCTGAATTGAATGTGTTCTATTTTGTATTTAATAAATCCATTGATTTGAAATCTCTTTGACTACTGTACATTTTTGACAATACAGACATTAGTTAGGTGGTGACTGCATCCATTTCAGATGCATAATAACTATTTGTCCCAAAGACTTAAGTTATAGTAGCTGAAAAGTATTTAAAGTGAAACATGTATTGTTATAGATCAGGGGTGCATCCTGTTCTTGGAGATCTACCTTCCTACAGAGTTCAGTTCCAACCCTGACTAAACAAACCTGTCTGGAAACACCAAGTGCTCCTTCAGATCGTAATTAGTTGGTTCAGGTGTGTTTGATCAGGACCAGGTTGTAGACTATCCCTGCGTTCCATTCGGAAGGGCTCATCCCTATGCCCTAATCCCTTCAAAGGGTTTACCCTCCGGAGTGAGAGCTTTGAAGGGTTGAAGGGTGTAGGGGACCAAACAACTGTTTCTTGAAGTGCCCTTCTGCATCATTATACGGAGGCGGCATCATGAAAAGAATCTGTGCAAAGGATCATGGGGGCCCGAAGTGTCCATCAGTTGTACCCTTCGAAATCATTCCTTCCTTCATTCCGAAGGGCCCTTTGAAGTGGCTAATTTTGAGCACGTCGGTTTGGAACGACACTTCAGTATGGTGGCCATGATTGTTTTCACTCCGAAGTGCCCTTCAAAGGGCAATATATCCCATTTGGAACGTACCATAATAGTGTGGGTTAAGTGAGGGCTGCCCGTGCAGGGCCAGCACTAAGGGGCCAACGTTTTGCCAGTGAGCTAAATCTCAGAGGCCCTATGCTGGCTAGCCCTAAGTGGGCCCATAAAGGGCCAGTCTAGGCTTGTTTGCAGGGATGCATGCTCTCTAGGCTGAATTCACATTGCCACAACAAACCCCAACAAACATGGTTGCTGGGTTTTGCTGGATCAATGTGTTGATAAGTGTATGAATTTCTTTCTTCTGCTGAACATAAAAGATATTTTGAAGAAAGTGGGTGACCCAACAGTTTCTGGTACCCATTTTATTACATACTATGGAAGTCAATGGCTACCATCGACTCTTTTGCTACCAGAATTCTTCAAAACATCTTCTTTTGTTCCCAGAAAAAAGAAATTCGAACAGGTTTGGAACAACTTGAGGGTGAGTAAATGACAGAATTTTCATTTTTGGGTAAACGATCCCTTTAACATTACATGTATTATGTGATAACACATAAAAAAAAAATATAACATTGGATACAGCAAAACAAAATTCTCAAAGCATGTGTTAAAAATACAGTGTAAATTACATGCGTAACATGAACAAATATTCAGACAAGTGACAAACCCAGGGAATAATTAACTGTCTTAATTTCCCCTTCGCTGCATTCTCAAATCTACATAGCCTGATTTCTGTTGCACAGCTGAACTGTGATGAATAAATGAGCCTGAGCTTTAGTACGGAAGGGATGATCATAGCTAGAGTTATAAAGGCAGATTAGTCACTTTCATGTCGACACCTGCTACTGGCGTCAACAAGAATTAGTTTGGGGGGACAGCTTTCTCATCGAGAGATCAGCCAAGGTGTTTGTTAATGGTGCTGTTCGCAAAGGCAGGCATCACTATCAATGTTGAAAAAAACAGCATATGCTGGTTAGGTCTGTTTTGAAGCATGGAAGCTGATTTAAGTTGGTCCTGAGCTGGATATAAGCTGGTGCTGAGCAGGAGGTAGTTGCTCAGGACCAGCTTAAACTATAAACCTGCTGCCATGCTTCAAAACATAACCAACCAGCATATGCTGTTTTTTCAACAGAGATTACTAGCCTGTTGCTTATATTTGGGGTTTTAACTGCATCTTATTGGTCAGATGTACGGCTGGCTGATAATAAAATGAGTGAAAACATTCTCTAGAAAGGACTTTGTCATATTCACAGACAGAATATAATGGAGTGATAGTGATTTGAGGGTGGCCTCTTTTGACCTGTGGCACCTAGAAATGCAATATGCAAAAAACAGTCTTTACACATCAGAAAATGTACAGCGACATCCTGGGAACTTCCCAGTCCCAGAACGCTATTGCAACCACGTATAGTAGAGACGAACTAGCAACAACCCCAAAAATGCTACAATCAGTGTCACACAATGGCAAGAAAGAAGACACTCTACGCCTTAGCAAGCTCACTGCAGGCAACAAAAATACACCGGCAACACCATATCAACCAGTTAACCTTTTCACAGATTAAGAAATAGTCTAGCAACCATCTAGAAATGCCCAAACAATATAGAGCACCGTAACATCTGCATAGCAAATACACTCTCAGAAATAAAGGTACAAAAGCTGTCACTGGGGCGATACCTTTTCAAAAGGTACACTTTTGTAACTATTAGGTTCTAATGTGTACACTTTAAGTACTAATATGTGCCTTTAAGGTACCAAAATGGACTCTTTAGGTACAAACATGTACCTTCTGAAAAGGTACATGTTTTCTGAAAGGCTGCTTATGTGATATCCACATCAGTTTATTATAAGCAACAGAAGACTTTAACAGCCAATGATATTTACAGCTGAGGAGGCTGGATTTAATTTCTACTGTTTAGTCTTAATCATTTAACTCAGCCAGTTACATTTATCTTAAGAATATGGTGCCTGGAGCACAGGTTTTATCAGCTGGCAATTTTCAATCCACATTTAAGAGTGCCTGTTTTTACATTGCATCGCCTGACTTTCAGTCCACAAGGCTGGCCAGGAGTTCCCATCTCTCTCATCATCTGAAACAAGGAGATATAAACATTGTATTCGGTTTAACTGCTGTACACCGACACAATATCTCCCTTTCTACCGCATGCACCACACTAACGGAACTTAAATTATTAACTTGTAATATTGGCTTGAGAAAGTCAACATACTGTTATACTATTTAAACTTGAGATCTTGGACCTGATCTGTAGTTTGTTTCTATATCTTTTCTAACTGATGAGACTTAGTTTTTACATAATGATAAAAAATCTAAGATTTCCCATAGACTTGCATTGGCTGAGCAAAAATGCCCTCTCTAGACTTGCAGTCCACTAGAGGGAAATCTTTCAACTCCTCCTCATTTACTTTCGTTTTCAGTCAGTTAAATTTACAAATAATTGCATACTTTTCCTTTATGCTGCCAAGCAAAGCTAACATATTTGATCATGATCAGGTCAGGTAAAGACTATCTGACGTCCAGGGGCCAGTGTGAAAGATGCTCGGGACTGATCTGTCACACTCCCATGTAGTTTGTTTCTCCAAACTAATTACAGTAACGTGAATAGTTGTAATTCGTTACCTCCACCACTGCATTTAGAACACCTTAAGATCTGCAGCACTCAACAATCACCCACTCATTCTCAGCCGCACATAGAAATGCCTTAGCAACCAAACCAAACAATCAGTGCTGGGTAGATTACTTACAAATTGTAGTCCTTTTTTTAATTACTGGTTCAAATTACATGACAAAAATTGTAGTTAGTAACGTTATAATTACATATGTAATCTTGATTACTTTTAGATTACGTTTCACCTAACACATTTATCTAATTGATTAAAATGATTGGTTGACTTCCAGAATAAAAAACATGTTCAATTCTAACTTTCTTCAGTCGAAAAGAAATCAAGGCTTTTGACGAAAACATTCTAGGATTGTTCTCCATATAGTGGACTTCAGTGGGAATCAACGGGTCGAAGGTCCAAACTGTAGTTTTAATGCAGCTTCAAAGGGCTCTACACGATCCCATCCGAGGAATAAGGGTCTTCTCTAGCGAAACGATTTGTCATTTTCAAAAAAAAAATACATGTATATACATTTAACCACAAATGCTCATCTTGAACTAGCTCTGCGCTGCGTGTCTATGATTTTGCGCATTACGTAATCACGTTGGAAAGGTCATGTATGGTTATTTCTTCATCTTTTTGCTCTGGTTCAAAAAGGTAGGGCGAAAAACTTCAAAATCATCCACCATCGTTGTTTTACCTTTTTTGTAAAGGGCGTTTGACTTTCTTTGCACGTTTGCTTTGTAAACACTGGGTCGGTACTTCCACCTGTACTTCCAGTGTGTTACCCCTGTTGGCGTTGGTTGGCATTGGTTGGAGTTTGTTTTCACCCGACTGAACATGCTTATAGATATAGAGTTGGTCGGTGTCTGTTGGGGCAGTGTGAACATTCATAAGATTATGAATTGGTTTGATTTGATTTGGTATGATTGGTAAGATCACATGTCAATCTGACTCCCTGCGAAGGGTCAATTGAGAGGTATTTGATGATCATTTGAGTCTGTTTAGATTATATGAATATATGTTTATTCTTCTGAGTTTCATTAAATAATCAAATGCATTGAGTCACATAGCAATGCTTTGCACTGCCGAACAAACAAATACCTGTGGGATGATTTTAGGAGATGAATCGTGTCGAACACAGAGCCCTCAGGCTATCAAACTCTATTACTATTTCATTAAGATCGCATCCATATTTGATATTCCTTAAATCCCTCATCACTTATTCAGCTATGAAATGCTTGATTAAGGAAGAACACAACGGGACAAACCACATGAGGCACGTGGCGGGGACACGGAATGCTCATCTTGAACTAGATGGCAACACATGCATTTCCGCAGCCAAAGCACTATAGTCTCTCCTTCAGTGCATAGTGCTGAGATTA